>NC_056731.1:811414543-811542043 GCF_019279795.1 Protopterus annectens | reverse complement strand
ACAGGATCCCATCTGTGACGGCACTCAGGGAGGTGTTTGAACCCCATCCCCTGAAGAGGTTCCACCAAAAGCTGGTGCAAGACCAGCGAACGAGGAAATCCTGGGGTGGGTCCCAGATGTGCTGGGGTCCAGTGCCATGGCCAGATGAGGCGAGAGAGGTGGATCCACTCGGATCAGCTTTCCCTGACGTGCTTTGATGTTGCAGTTTTAGAACATATGTTGGTTAGTAATGGTAAACACATTCCAGGATTAGTTATAACAGCATGCATGAGTATTCTCATTAACCTAAAAAAAAACAGATTTGGAACATTTACATAGCAAACAGAACACATGCATATATAGAACCACAGTGGGCATTACACCGGCAATAGGGTAACATTGATAGCAACAGGCCACCAATGATAGTATTTGAACAGGGAACATTAATTGGAATAAATTTCAACATTTGTAGAATAACAGGGCACATGTCCCAACAGTAGGTTTGGTGGAAAACATACTCATTCATTTATGTGTTTAGATTATTGGTGAAGATAAGGTGGGGGAGAGAGAGTGAGAGATGTCAGTTAACAAATGCGGATTCTTACAGTGGTCAAAGCTTTATTGATCATTGCTCTACTTATTACCCTACAGGTATTATTACAACAACTATTGCGTTGGGTCGTTTAGTGGTATGTTTGTACACAGTATAATTACAGCCTTCTTGTAGCTACTTTATACTTTCTCTTACCTGGAAGATCTGTGGAGGGAATGTTTGTTAATACTACATGACTGTTTCTACCCATATTCATATAGTTAGTGTTACATATGTGCACTCATACTGTGTGTGTGTGTGCGTGTGTGTGTGTGTGTGTGTGTGTGTGTGTGTGTGTGTGTGTGTATGCACTACTGACACAGTCTGTCTTGATTTCTATTGGTCACCCTGGTTGTTTTTAGTAGGGGCCAGTAGCTGTGACAGCATGACACCTTTGAATATTTCTTGGGGGGAGACCACTTGGTGTATGTACTTATCTTGCTGTCATTTGCAGCCTTGGGGTTGGGCCATGGGTGTTGGACACAGAATAACTGCAGTCGTCTTATAGCTACTTTATACCTTCTCTTACCTGGAAGACCTGTGGAGGGAATGTTTGTTAACACTACCTGACTGTTTCTACACATTTTCACAAAATACTAGTTGAAATTATACATACAGCTTACTACCACTCCCAGGATTCGAACCATGGCTGTTTCTGCTAAAAATATAACAAGTGTGTGTTTCATCAAAAGGAGCTATTGAGAAATTGCTGTTTTTTGTTTGAATGATTTCTTTCTCTTTCTCTCTTTGTTGTACAATATGACTTTATAAATTACAGCATTCTTATACATACATTCCTATACATACCTTTTGACATAGCACAGTGTGGAAAACAGTGGTTAACGCATTACTATTCTGATATCAGATCTTGGTGCACAACATTTTTAATATCAGTTAATCTCATGTCTTATAGAGGCACTAACTTTGTCAGATGAGACTTGATTGTTTAATGCTTTTAGAGCTATAGTTGCTATGCATAACCTGTACACATTTCAAATCATACCATACCAGAGTAAACACAACCAGTCCAGGGTTTTGAATTTTATTGACAGGCAGTTACAATTTTATTTATATATAATCTATATGAGACTATTACTGTAATATTGTCTGCTTTATTCAGTACAAACCATACCCATTTTTAATACTGCCCAGTGACATTCTACTACTTTATATTTATTTGGTATGAATACTACAAGCTAGATTGTTACTCACCAGCCTCGCAACACAACCTTTGCAACCTGCTGGCATGGGCTTCCTGGTTCACAGCCCACTCAACTGGAGCTGTAATAAAGATAGAGAAACATTTATGCATACCTATCCATGACATACACAGGCTGGACTTTGGTAAACAGTTGTTGATATGAATACTTACACATGCCAGGGACATCACCCCTTTGCCATGCTTCTTGGACCACTGGTCCAAGAGCTCCCTCTTCCTCCACTTCAAGTCAGCATAGTGGTGCTGGACCTGCTCACCAGTCCAAGGGATGCCAGTGGCACTGGTGAGGTCATGGGTGATACTTTTCCAGGTCTCTGCTTTATATTGGGAGCCTTGGTACTGGTCCTGCAGCAGTCTCACATCATGGTTTTTAACAAGGATTCCTACCATGACCTTGGACTCCTGTATGCCCCAGAGCTACACCTGAAAGGGCATGCCCTCTCCAACACCTGCCATACTGCCTACAGTGGGGAACTACAACCAGTTATGAGCTGTATTCCCACCAGCGAGGTTTAAATATAGCCAATTTTCAGCCCTTTGCTGTGATTGGATGGTTTTGAATATGCTAAGCTAAGCTACAGGCAAACCTGCTTAGCTAAGGTTGGCAGTGCTTAAAGGGCAGGTTCAGCACTGCTTACCAATGGGCAAATCCACTTAGCTGGGCTACTCATTGCTTATCATTCATATTTACACAATGCTTACACCTGGTCAGCATAGTTGTACAATGCTTAGCATTGCTTATGTTTTATTTTATGGACTAACACCTGTATGGGATTAATTCATCACTCCTGACATATTATACATTTCTTTACCTTCCATGATATCCCCCAATGTGCTTTCATTACATTTATTCATACATATGTATGGTGCGCTGCCGTGCTGCACAGGAACTGTCCCTTCCATGCATGAATAAGCTGTTCCTGCACCGAAGTGTGTTGCATCCCGAGTGGTATCTTTCAGTTTCAATACAGCATGGAGACACAATGTCTAAAACCAGGGACATTTCCATATTGTCTGTAGGGTGAAATAATTACTTGTCTTGAAATGTGAAGGAATGTAATTGTTTTATGACTTCCAGCATCTGCCAAAGAGTTGAGGTCTATGTATTTTTAC
The DNA here is from genome assembly GCF_019279795.1 of Protopterus annectens. Lineage (NCBI taxonomy): Eukaryota > Metazoa > Chordata > Ceratodontiformes > Protopteridae > Protopterus > Protopterus annectens. The sequence continues at coordinate 811,539,140 of NC_056731.1, read as the reverse complement.
ATTTAGGTGCTAAATACTGTAAGCTTTCAGTAGTGGGGGTTTCACCTGCGATAGAGTCAGATGACAATAAATTATGTCATTCTGCCAGCTATCCCAACAGTAATATTTGAGATATTAATTTGAGAACTCTCTTAGAGAGACTGTGCATTCTGTATTCTGTCTTGAACCTAACAAGATCCATTCACCACACATCTGCCTTGGTCTGTAAGTGAGTTTCTAGTATATAGTAACTCTCTTAGATAGAGTCAGGAATATCGTGAAGCTTAGTTTAGATATTTTTCTTTATTTATTTGAGACTGTCCTGCAATGTTGTTTAAATATTTCCTGTGTTTTTGAACTCTGACATCACTGTGAATATATACTGAGTATTTTCTTGTTCTTTTATTATTAGTTATTAAATATATTTAAACATTTTATCGTGGTTGATCTGTCTAGGGATATTTAAGTTTTAAGAGTACTTGAATATTTATTTGGAGACACTGTGTGGGCCATTCCTAATAACCTTGCTCTTGATCAAACTATCATTTGTATTAATATTAATATTACACAGTAAGATTGGACCTCCTTTGTTAGGGCCTTAAAGTAGCTGATAAGGAGTTGGCTGGTGGCAGTGATAACTACCTTCTAGTCTGGTGAAAAGGGGGCATAGCTAGTAAACCTTTATCAGCCTTTCTCAGGTGTGTGTGTGTGTGTGTGTGTGTGTGTGTGTGTGTGTGTGTGTGTGTTTGTGTAAATCAAACCTCAGATAGTGTATATGTCAGCTACTTGGGCAGGGGCACAAAGCACTGGTTGGACAGAGAGGGTGCTGGAGGTCTTGACTTGGCCACTCAGCTGAGATTTCAGTTCTATAGCTGTGCCAGTGGGGAGTCTTACTGGGGATCTGGCGAAAGAGGGAGAAACCAGCCCCAGACTGATTGTGTTCTCAGTGTGCTCTTAAGGGGAAATTGGACTTGATGCAGAGAGCTGCATCTAGAAATACTGTGTGGACCTGTTATCCTCCCAGTGTACGTCCCCCACTGTTGCTTGCCAGTGGTGAGGATTGAGCCTCTTTGATTACTAGTCCAGTGGTGGGTCATCACAGGCTTCATCAGAGTTAACTAACTACTGGAAACAAATGCATTTAAATAGCGGCAACCCACCAATGGTATAAACATAATAATTAACATGATTCTAAAGTTAAAGAAGTAAATACAGTTAAAAAACACAATTTCATCCTTATATTGTGACAATGAAATAAGTAAATACATAAATACAATGTAAAATGGAAACTATTAAAATGAAAATATATATTAAATATGTTAAAAGATTGAGAATAGTATGAATAATAAGTATATGATCTAAAATTATGCTAACACATAAAGTGGGCTGTGTTAAAGTGTCTACAAGTGTAAAACCAGAAAAAACAGTGAAAAAATAGTGAAAAAATTGTCATAAGCACAAGGCACTTTTCTTTAACAAACATGTCAAAGACAAGGCATCATTAATGTTAGGTGGAATTGAGGCATTAAGCCTCAGTTACCATTTTAATTCCTTATACTCAAGTAATAACTCCAAATCACCCTTAAAAGGTTCAATGATAACCTGATGAATAACAGAAAATGCACATTTTAAAATTGCGACGCCTGCCTGTGTGTCGGAAAAGAACATTAGCAATCTTCTCTTTCTTAATATATAAATGCTCGAGAACTCTCTCTTAGTTTTCTATTTGCTTTCCCCACGTTATAACTATCACAAGATATACATAAATTGAGGTAAAAACATGTAAAGTATTACAACTACATTTACCTGTGCATATGATAGTTCTTTCAAAACTATCAACAGAAATATATGGACCCTCATGAATAAACCTGCATATTTTGCAGGACCCACATTTACTCAGTATACCCTTATAATAGTCAGTTTTCCAACTGCCAACACCTTTCTGAAGCAGTGACTTAATATTTTTATCTTTCTAAATACTACCAGTGGGGCTGGTCCATAATGTTTCTTCAAATTATGTTAATTTCATCTCAGTTCTCCAGCTGCTGTGTCTTGTTTCCTGGCATTAATGTTTCAGTTTGGATTTCTCCTTTGATTTGCACTTCTTTCTTGGCATTTTCTCATTTGTAATGCTTTGCTATTATATATTTTCTTTTTTTTTTTTTGAGTTGCATTCCCTTCCTTGTCCTCCCCCTACCCTTTTATTTGCAATAAGTTTAACTAGGTATAATGCCCCTTTTCAGTGAAAGCCTCGGAAAAAAGCTCAAGGACAGTTTTACTACAGATAAGCAATTGTGCAAACAATATAAATGCCAAAAGTTTTGTACTGACAACAATTCTACAAATACATTTTCATACAGGCAAGCAATTATACAAGCAGAGTAAATTACATGTATAAGTTCAAATTCTTTACACAAGCAAGCAGTTAAGTAAAACATAATTACATACATAAGAAAAAAAAAATTGTTTCGTAAGACAGTGCATGCTGTGCAGAGGAACATGCCAACAGAATGTTACAGTGACTCATTAGCAAAGATGAGATCACATGAGAAGTATAATGCTTATTTCACACTTATGGGAGAATATATGGCTTATATGGGCAGGAAATAAAGTTAGATGATAATGTTTTGCATTTCATGCAGAATAACACTGATTTTATTCTTTAAGGAAAGGCTGTGAATTAGTAACTTTCTCCCATTCTCATCACTTTCAGGATTTTTTCTCTGTCTTTAAAACAGTATACTATACATAACCCTGAACCCTTCCACCCCTTGACATCTGTAGAATGCTCTTGTATGCCTATACTGTATCACTTGTAAAAGTTTACATTTAATTTGTGGTGTGCTATCTTATGACTTCTGTCCCCTCCCCTGTAGTTCTGCTCATCTTTTTTTACATACTACCTTATCTCCTCTCCTCTGACATCCAGCTCCCACCTCCTCATTATTTTAAGATTTTCCCACCACCCCGTTCCCCTACATCATTTTCCTCCCGGTGTCCCTCATGCTTTCCTTCAATAGCCATCACAGTTCCTGGTCTCCCCATGCTCTTGTTTGACACCCATCACTAACAACATGACATGTTTATGGTCTGGCTTACCCCATCCTATTACTCCATTCCCATTCTGATCCTGTCCTGCATCAGTCTAGACATTCCTTTCCACTCAAATTTGTCACAGGCCTTTTGCAACTTCCTTACTATCTTCTACCCATGGGTTTATAATATGCCTCACTGCATAGAACGGTTTACTATCATAAAAAATAAGTAAAAATAATATTGTCTTTTTTTTCATCGAAATGATGAAAAAAAAATAATAATAATAATAAAAAAAAAAAAAAGGGTGTATTGTAAAAAAAATCGCTTGCGACATTCACGCGATACAACCTTCGCCCCACCTTCCCATAATCACCAACATCTGTGGTGAAATCCTTTGGTCTTATCATGTACCTAACTGCATATAATTCCCACCTTGATTCCATCCCACCATGTCTAATTCTTGTCTACATTTTCCATGGTTATTTGCTGCCGCATTTTGACTATCAGCTGTAAATATTTAACTCTAGTTTGCCCTCACTACTACCAAACATTCCGTCACCACCTTACTAGAAACATTTCTTCAAATGCATAATAGAACAAACATCTGTCCTTGATTTTCATCTTTTTATCATATTAAATTTTATCTCCATTCATCAAGAGTCTATCATAATGTCCTGCTGTCATTTCTCAAGAAAGTGTATTCTCTGTTCACCACCCATCTTGCCTTCAATGTGTTCACTAGTCCTTCCCTTTCCATTCCACACTTGAAATTCTTCAAGTCTTCACTGTGGAACCCAGTCACCTCAAAAAGTATATTTTTTGACAGTGTTGAATTACTTCCCTTCACATGGTCTTTTCTCTTGCTCAGTTTGTTCCCTAAATATCCCATTGTCATTCAAGTTTCGCCATAAAAAGATACCATAAGTATTCCTCCTTATTTGCCTTTGAATCCATCTAGTATCTACCTCCCTTTTCCACTCTTCCTAAATTCAGTAACTCTTATCTCTACTGTTCCCTATACACAGTCTACTTCCACCCATTCAAAGCCCTTTTTCCAAAGTTTTCCAGCTTCTGACATGATCAGTCTCATCTCTTTCTTGTAAAAAAATGAAAGTGACCTTGTCCTATTCAATTTGCTGAGAATCAGAATCTTTAATGAGTAGATTATTAAATTTTTGATTTGATGTCAATACCTAACTCCTCCTCTTCATGTCTCCCATTCCGCATCCTCCCACCTCTCCCTAGCTAGGCTCAATGAACATGTCACTGCTAGCAGGGTTGATACCAATACTTCTACCTCAGGCTTCCTGGAGATGCCCATTCCACTAGTACTTTGCTCAGTAAGAAGCATTCAGTTCTCTACTCAGGAACTGCAAACTGTGTTTTTTTCCAACTTTTTCCTTATGCTTACTTCCTTATTACCATTCCACACAGTACTCCAGCTTCCTATTTGGTACCATTTTCTCCTGCACAAAGCCTTCATTATTGCTCCTTTGTCGCCTTTTTACTTTTACTCCAAGTATGACCCATTTAGGACCCCATTGCTTTACTTAATTTTATTCAATCCATATCCTTCACATCTCAATATATTTTAACTGAATGTGTGCTAGCTAACACAAAATATTGCACTCCATACATTTACACTCTTTTCTCATCCAACCTCCCTTCTCTGAGGCTTTAAATCCAATGGGCCTTACTCCCATGGTATTTACACTTAGCTCTGCAATGCCTACAGTACTCTTTCAGTGACATCTCTGCAACTTTTGATGCCATCATAAAAAACATTCTGGGCAAGACATTGAATAACAGGTCCTGCAGTGCCCATCTCCACTCCCCAGGAAACCCAAGGACATAAATCATCTCACCCCCCTTATCTATATACATCCTATCCTAAATGACTGATTGGCTATTCCTGGACTCCCCACTTCCTAAGATTTGTGCTCACATGACAAACCTCATTACATGGAGGATAAAGGGCCAGAGAGAAAATTGTTATCACTGGGACTGCAGGACACAAATGGGAATCCAGTAGGAGATCAGTTGTTCAAGTGTGTTCTCCTACACTTGCAAATTAATTGTTTCAGATGTTTGTCCTTCTTCCTATCATCTAGTTCAGCAATCTGCTGAACTCATCCATTCTGCTAAAAGCCTTAAAAGTTATATTTGTCCTAATGCTTGTCTGTCCCTAATTCAGCCATGTCAAGGAAACAAAGCATCCAAACTTGCTTGGATATCCTATTGCTCCCAGTATATACTGCCTTTTCTGAAACCTGGTTCAAGCCAAACATAACAGACTCTGAAATATTCCCTCCTGATTATAATAATGTTATCAGAGTTGACTGTCCCTCAAAAAAAAAAAAAAAAAAAAGCAAGCGGGACAGCTCTCATTTTATAATTCTCTTGAAATTTCCCCTTATACCCACAGTCCCCAAATTCTCTATTGCTGAATTCCTCAGCTCATTCTGTAAACTAAATAGCCACAAACATCTGTAACACAGTCCTGTATACTGCCCCTAGAAATAAAACATCAAAAATATATTACAGTGGCTATCTTTTCCAAATGACAAAATCATACTAGGTGATGTTAACCTAGACTGGTAGATGTTCTCTTCCAAATTTCCAAGTTCTAGTATTAATCTTTTTGTACTAAAGCAGCTCTTTAATACCCATACCTGCTATAACAAATCTACCAGCAACAGCACCACTCTGGACTGGATCCTCATCTCTGATCCATACATATGCAGTTCCTCCAGTACCTTACCTGACTCTCTCTTAGTGATTACCTTTGCATGTATACCAAACAAATTTGTACCCACTTACCTAAACTTCATACATACAAATTCTCCTGCAATCTCTCCAGTTTAAACCACAATCTCTTATATCAGCCCTGCAATCTAACAATTGGTCTCTGCTAAACACCTTACACTAGATGAAGCTGTCCTCACTTTCAATAACATTTTCTTGGATATTTTAAACAGTCTTGCACTGATTTAACATAAAATAATTAAGTCCATCCACAGCCCATGGCTGTCCAAAAGCAGTAGAATTTTCATGCAAACAAGAAATAAAACCTAGAAATCCTGGCTTGCTAACAAAACACACCAGCTTCAGCAAAAATACAGGGGACTGAGAAATCTAACTAAAAACAAATAAACCTGGGCAAAAACAACCTACAAAATCAACACAAATGCAACCCTAAACAATTCTGGGACTTGGTTAATAACATACTCCAACCTGTCCATAAACCCAAGTCAAATCCTTTAGCCAACTGCTACAACTTAGATATTGCTACTCAGTTCAAACATATTTTATTGACAGTATAGCCACCCTCAAAATAAGCTCCTAATACATCCCCATCACCACCAGACACTTACATTCTACCTGCTAACCACTACACATCCCAATCTCCTACTTCCTCCCTCACTAACTTCCCTTTCAACTTTTCTTTTCTTTTCAAACTGTACCCACATCTATTATTAGGAAATAACACTTTTTTTTCTGTTTTGAACCTAGTCTGGACAATCATTCAGTTTCTTTCACAGTTGTGGTAGAGTTGTGATCTGCTGCCAGATTTGAACCTGATTTACTAATTTATTGGAGAGTTAGTGGCAAATTTCTGCATGGTCTGCTTCCTTAGTCTGTGTCAGGTTTGCAATAGTGGCAGTATTGTGAATTCTGCTCCAGGATTTGTGCTTCAGTACTTTTTATAGTAGTATATACTTGACTAAACATGCATTTCAGTGCCTTTCTTTTTAACTTGCTACCATTTTTTCCACTGTTCTTTGAGTCTGCCTCAACCCCCACTGAGGAATTAAGCTAAGCATTTGTGAAATTCTAAGTGCAGGACTTGAGTTCCAGTATTGGCTTCAGTTGATTGATTCACTCTCTAGCAAGTTGGCTATATTTAGCACAGAGCTGCATCCAACCATGGTCTTTTCTTCAAGACTCTTGAGATGTGGGGATGCAAACTTTTCATCAAAGGGGAAAAAACAAGCTTATTTAAATTTTGCTTAAATATTTTGACTTGCACTTATAGTGACTTGTGTGGCTATACTTTTTTGTACTTCTCTGCTTTTTTGTCCTTTTATCTGTTTGCATGCTTTTAGTTTGTTCTGGGAAATTAGTCTTGTAGCTTCAGTTGTGGTTGTGTGAAGATTGTGTACTACTGCAAGATATTAGCATTTTTGATACATTAACCTGCACTTCTATTTCCATAAATAGATTTACATGTAAAAGGTAGCTTGTTTTGTATTTTGAACGCAGTCTGGACTACCTTGTAGCTTCTTTCATAGTTGTGGCAGAACTGTAATCTGCTGCCAAATTTGAACCTCATTTAGTCATCTATTACAGCATTAATGGCAAATTTCTGCATGGTCTGGTTTCTCATTCTATGGTAAGTTTGCAGTAGTGGCAGTATTGTGAATTCTACTCCAGGATTTGTACTTCAGTACTTGTTATAGCTCTATATAGTTGCTTAAAGTTGTATTCCAGTAATTTTGTGCCTTAATCTGTGGTGGGTTTGCAGTAGTGGCAATATTATGAACTCTGCTCCAGATTTGTGATTCAGTACTTTTTATAGCTGTATATACCAGACTAAAGTTGCATTATAGTGCCTTTCTGTTTACCTTGCTACTATTTTTCCCCTGTTCTTGGAGTATGCCCCACCCTCCCAACCTTCACACCCTTTTCTTGCTGTGGTTTTAAAAGTCTGTGACTCTGACTTCCTCCCCTTATAGTAATCTAACTTCCAAAGTACCTCCTTCTCCTCTTTCTTTCCTATTGCCTGTGTAACTTATTTAAGTACTTTCCCACCTTTTTTTTTCATATATCCATCATACTAAGTGCCCACAAGCAACCCAGTATTGCACGTGAGTAAGCATTCTTTACAACAAATTCTCTCCTGCACATTTTTCCAGAACTGCTATCTGCATGGTACCCTAGCCACACTTTGAGGGGTCTTGCGTTAGTCCTGCTCCATCCTTGGTAAAGTTATTCAAGTGCTTTGTACTTCAGTTAACTGTTTAGAGCTCTATTGCTTTATTTTGCATTATTTGCTAATGTTGTCTTTAAATCATTCTAAAGGTCCCTAATACTTGAAATTGCCTTATCAATGTAGTTTTAAGTTTTGTTGTAGCATTACACTCATAAGTAATCTTTCTTGGTGTTACATCAAAAAGCTAGTAGTGCCCTGTGCAGACAAAAATGTCCAGAATGTAAGTTTTTGTCTATAAAACTTCCCTCAGAACTAAAACCTGTAAATCAATATGGCTAAAACAAAGCCATTGTGTGGAGAAAAGCTTGGAGCAGCTAGTTTGAACCTTAAACCGTACAACTATCAAATCTTAGCACAATCTAATCTAGTGTAGTGCCAAACCCCAGATACCACCTAAGGAGACAGTATAACACAGTCTGTGACCTACAGTAGTCCATCCAAATACAGGTCCAGACAACATGGATATGAAATTTCCAGATGTCTGCATAGACAACCATTTAATCCTTAAAGAAACACAGTATGTGAGATATGCACATACAAAATTTCACCGGATGCAACAGTCTTGCATACAAACAAGGTTGTCAAGAACACACACACTACATCCACCACTCATAGTGTCCATCACACATATACCAACCTATGCTAAGCACTAAAAATTAGTCTTCCCAAAAGAGCAACCTATACTGAGCTATGAAAAAGCAATCTTTCCAAACCTCAAAGACCTTATAAGCTTATAAATGGTAATGCCTATCCTCAGCAGTCTTAAAGCACTCCCCAAACACCACACATAGTCCTACACCCAATGGAGTACCAAGAACAAAGCCCATAAGGCAAGCCAGTACATTAACTAGGACTCTTGTATTGTCATAGGGGACTCCAATGTATGACATACAGATGCCCCTCTCACAAAACTGAACAAGGAGAAGATAATGGTTAGCTGCTTATCTGCTGCCAGAATCCACTGAGTTATGCATGCACTCAAGTCACTACAACACAGGTACCAGTATGATTCTATCATAATCCATGTGGGAGTTATTGACCTGAGACATACTTCCCTGGACTATATGAAGACAGATATTGTTCATCTCTCTGCATATGTGTCTCAGGTAGGTATGTGTCGTGCATTAAGCAGCATTCTACCTTCACCAAGAATTATGTCACAGAGATGATTGACTTCAATAATTGGTTTAGTTTCTGGTGCCTTTCCAGGGGGATTCAATATTTGTCAGCATGGGAGGATATGGTTAAAAGACCACATTGCTTTGCAATGAATGGTCTCTACCATACCTCTCAACCTCTTAGAACAAGAAATATGGACAAAGCCATAAATAAAAGTGAGACAAAGGCCCCAAAAATAGGGACAATTTTTAAAAATTGCTCCTACAAACAGAAAGTTGATAGAATAACAGGTTTTTCATTAGCATGAATGTTCTGAAGGAAATTAAGTCTGAAACTCAAATGTCTGTCATTATTTTCTAACTTCAATCTTTAATGATTTACCACTAATTTGCCAGAAAACCATAATTTTATGAATAACGGACCAAAGATATGAGGCAAAAATCTGGACATTCTGTGAAAATCTGTACAGTTGAGAGGTATGTTCTCCACATGACTCCCCAAGGCTTCTGAATAATGGCTAAAGCTTTATTCACCCCTTAGAGCCTTTTTTAGGCAATACCAAATTGACAAACCTAATAACATAGCAAATGAAACCCAAAGAAACCTAAAGGTGTTGTTGCTCAGTGCTAAAAGCCTAAACAAGAAACTCCACAGCCTACAAGCTGTGCTTATCGTGCAGAATGTAGACATCAGTGCCATTGCAGAAACATGCTTTAAATCTGCAGAAAGCACTCTGATAGTGCAAGGCTTCAGTGCCTTCCATTCATTTACACTATCTGCTACAGAGACAGGGACAAACTACATTGGTTAAACAGGATAATGTCCTGGAATTCATCCACATGCAAATCACCAAAGACAAAGTCCCATACCATATCCCAGCAAGCTATAGGTCACCCTCAATGTCCAAGAATCCTTTAGACACCATTACTCCAAATACCATATTCTTGGGAGACTTTAACTACACCTCTATAGACTGGAAAAGATACATTGCTTCATACTCACAGGTACAATGATTCCTGGACTTTATTAACCCAAATACCCTTAACCAGATAGTGCACACACCCACCTGAACATGGTACTCACCAATATGAGAGAACATTGACCCCCCCACACACACACACACACACACACAGTGTAACATCCTCAGTGGTGAGATCAGACCACAAAGTTATCTCCTTCAAAAAATCAATTCTGTATCACCAGCAACCCTTGTAACAGTTAGGATCTATTCTAAAACAAACTACACCCTATTAAGTGATAGTTTATCAAAATGCAGTGCCCCTCCCAACCCTGTGTTCACAACAACCTATGTGGACTTGTTCACAGAGACCCTCTACAACAATGTAAATGGCTGTATAGAGGTTGATGTTTCTACTAGTAGTATTTCCAAAACAAACTCTAAAAACAAACTACACTGGTGGAATCCTAAACTTAATAGGTTATATAACAAAAGGAACAAAGTAATGGCTAAAATCAGGAAGAGCAACATCCAAAATTATACAAGCTCTCTAATTAAACTAAACAGAAACTAAGATGACTAATTAAGTCCAATAGGGCCAATTATGAAGTCAAGATAGCCTCACAGCCTAAAGACAAACCCAGGGCCTTCTAGAACTATGTATGAAATCTCAAAGGTAGCACACATCAGCTTGCCAAACTGGTGGTCAGTGGTGCCACCTTCATTAAGAAGAGTGGAATTGCAAATTTGCTGGCTAAAACTTCAGCTCAAACTTCACCCCCCTCCACTTCCTCCCTACCTTCATCCATGAAATACCTGCTAACATAACACCAGCTACTAACAGGGAGCAGATCTTGGCGGAGCTTGCTAAGGCCAAAAACACAACCTCAGTGGATCCCAACAATATCCTGGGATGCCTCCTAAATAGCTAGAAACATGATCTATCAGGACCACTTGAGTCACTTTTCAACTATAGCCTCAAAACAGTCTTTGTGCCATAAGAATGGAGGACTGCAAAGTTTATCCCACTTCACAAGGGTGGACCATCAACTGACCCCAGAAACTACAGACCTATTAGTCTGACTAGTCTAATATGCAAAACCCTGGAACAAATTATCATGTAAATGATCAACAAAGACAGGCAACCATCAGACACTGGACCCAACCCAGTTTGGCTTTGTCAAGGGAAGATAATGCTTAATAAACCTGGTGAACTTCTTTGAGAATGTCACCAAGGCAATGGATGAAGGGAAAAAGGTGCATATCACCTACCTGGACCTTGCTAATATATTCGATACAATACCCAACTCTGGTATAGTTGACAAACTCACCAAACTGGGCATAAACTCCTTTATAACTCACTGGTATGCCAGCTGGCTCACAGATAAGTGTTAGGACTGGTGATACCACCTCCACTAAGAGACTGGTCATTGTGGGGTACCACATGGCTCAGTGCTGGAACCACTCCTATTTGATATCTACTTCTTGGAGATAAAGGCTAAAGTTAAGGGCCTTTGGCTGATCAGGTTCACAAATAACTGCAAATTGTGAGCTATCATGGATTCCTCCATGACACAAACATCTTCCAAGAGGGTCTAATACAGACAAATGACTGGGGCCAAAATCACAGACTAAAACTCAATGCCAAGAAATGCATTATGGTGCCTTTTGAGAAAATTGTCACTCAGGCTAATTACTCTATAAATGAAACACCTCTAAGAGTTGATGCAGTAGTCAGGGATCAAGGAATGTATGTAGATAGTAATCTGGCCTTTGACATGCAGTCATGTTAATAAGAAAATCATTCTATGTCTCCTAACTTATAAGACGGGTATGGCATCCAGGTCCAAAGAAGCCATAGTACCACTTTATTTAGCCCTTGTCAGACCCGTCATTGAGCATAATGCCCCCTTTAGCATATACCTGACCAGACATATGCAACAGTTGGAAGACCCATAACAGTTCCTTACCAGGAGAATCCAGGGTATAAACAAATTGTTGATAAGGATCGACTTAAAACCCTATCTCTATACTCTGTCTCCTACAGGTTAATAAGAGATCTATGCCTGGCATACAAAGCATCCTCAGATCCAGCTCTGATGGATCTTTTGCACATCCACAAAATGAACAGCATCAGAACCACTAGATCCAAGGATTTAAATTTTGCTTGTGACATAAATAAGACACATTGGCAACACAGATATGTGTCTCAGAGGATCTCCATGCTCTGGAACAGACTCCCCATCCATGTGAAGCAGAGTCCATTCCTAACCCTATTTAAGTGAACGTTGGTGAATGGATGGGAAATTAGAACTTCACCCCAGATCTGGCTCCTATGTCTCTGATAGACAGAGGCAGATAGTAATTCCCAAACTAATATTACCCCCACATAAATTCTAGAAACTTCCTAACTAACATACCCTCTCCAAATAAACACCCATGATACACAAGGACACAAGTGGCTTGGATTGCATGGCTAATCTTATAAAGGCCCTGGTGGTCATTAGCCTAGTATATAACTATGAATCTATTAACCTATGAACATAAATTCTTGCTTCCGTTTATAAGACAATCCACCTTCAGAAAACCTAAAAATAGCTTCCCATGCAATAGTATATCCAGTGTCAATTTTGATCAACAGATCTGTCACTCAATCTTATTTCCCTTCTATATGGAAACACTGTTATGTTACCCCTCTCTGCAAAGGTGGTAACTCTTCTGATATATCTAACTTCCTCCCTATATCTATCCTTTCTCCCCTGTTAAGGATCCTGAGAAAAAAATCATTCATCAACAACTGCTACAACGCCTCCTTCAGCCTCAGCTACTCAATGCCACATAGCATGGCTTTTATCCCGTCCACAGCACAACCACTGCTCTCCTCTCCTGTCTTGCATGGACACAGTCAACAAGGCTAAACAAGAAGGAAAACGTATCTCAGCTTTATTCCTTGACTTATCCAAAGCCTTTGTTACAGCATCTCATAACAAACTCCTTCAGCAACTGGTATCACTAGGATTCTCTAAACCCACAGTGTTGTGGTTCAACAGCTATCTGACATGCAGACAACAATCTGTAAAATGTCTCAGTATACCTTCACCTTTTCCTAAACATTCCTAGAGGAGTACCTCAAGGTTCCATTCATGGGCCTCTAATCTTCCATATATTTATAAATAACCTACATACATCATCCAAACAAGCAGTACTCATACAATAGGCCAATGACTCTACAGTAATCTGCCCCTCTAAAAATATTAACAACCTACAATAAATAACACAAGAAACCTTTAATTCCAACGAACACTTGCTTAAAATGCCAAATGTGTATTCAACCCAAGGAGAACCAAGCAACTATTATTCTTCCTTAAAAATCATACCAAGTCCAAATTAAATTTCAAAGTTACTTATTTGGATAATAAAGTAATTGAAACTGTCACTCATACAAAACATAACCATAGATAACTTCAAATTTGACACCCAAATCCAAAATTCTATCCAAAAAAAAAAAAAAATCAAAAGCTTGGCATGTTGTACAGAAGCAAACATTTCCTGACAAATTCTGCCAAACTAACCCTGGCAGACACATACCTACTTACCTTTTCTCCTCTGTGGTGTTCCTATTTTCTCCAGCCTTCAATCAGCTATAAAATCCAGACTTGAAAAATGATACAATAAATTGCTCACTTTGCCACCAACAAACCCCAATCTACCCATCACTGTTTAGCCTTAAAAGAAATGGATTGGTTAGAACTGCACCACCATCCTAATTACAGCCCACTACTTAGTTCCTATAAACTCATAAATAAGGCCACAGACTACCCTCTCTTAGCAGTCTAATGACAAAAAATGTTTTCCATTCACAAATCGTATAATGCAGTCAGCCAAAGTCTATACCTTTATTGTGTGGTAAAGTCTGGAACTAAATACAATTACATATCAGGAACTCCACAAATATTGCAACATTTAAGACCTATCTAAAAAACTTTCCTGAACAAATTAAGGCTTTGTTCTTGCAGTACTCCTGGATAACACTTTTTTCCCTCCCGTAATGCCTATATATTAATCCTCTCTTCTAATCTTTATCCCTCGTTTCAGCCTTCACTTTTTCTTTCTGACCCTCCACCCCATCTCCTCATCTGTTTTCTCCTACTCCCTCATATATTTTCCCATTTTAATCATATCTCCCTTACCAGCTCACAAATTAATCCTAACACACTTTTCCTCCTCTACTCCCCACAACCGTTAATTTATTTTTCTCACAGCCTAGCACTTCTAGATATATTATCTTCATTTGTGTCATACAACTATATTCTACTTAATGCAACTTTGTTTAAACTCTTCTTATCCTTTTTCAGCTACTTTTATTCAAGGGTATGCACATCATTATAATTATTCTATGGTCTTAAACTACTCATGTTTTAACAACTGTATTAGTTAACTCTGTTCTAATGTTTCCAACTGCCTTGTATAATGACTACTGTACTGTCTGTCTGCAAGTTTGTATCACTGGAACTTTTCTCCCCAGGCCTCCGCTGAAAAAGAGTTTTTGCCCAGTCAGACTCCTTGGTCAACAAATGTCAATAAAGTAAAATAAAATGTCAATAAATAAGTAAATGTCAATCAAATGTAATAAATAAATAAATAAATAAATAAATAAATAAATAAAAGAGAAAGACCCTGTTTTTTTCTGCATACGTAACTTTAACAACACTAAGTCTTCTGTGCAGATGTTGCCCTGATCCATGGACAAGTTCTTCATATACTTTTGATTCCTTATTGCTACTGGAAGTGCAAACCTATCTTCCACTTCCCTTTGATCAAGTCATATCCATAAAATGTCCTATGTCCAGATAATTCCAACATGTATCAAGTAAGAATGTCATTTCACGTTTCCTTATAATTAAGGTTAACACCATAGCTTGTAAAATCCTTCTTGGATCAAATGATCTTTAAAGTCTTTGGAAATCCTTCTTAGCTCACATAATCCTCAGCTATTCCTAGCCATCTCAGCTATTCTTATCCTACTGTTTCAGTCATTAGTCTGTTCAGGCCTGTTTCTTTTTTCAGGTATAGCAGAAGAAATGCAGAAAACAATATAACATGATGGAAATAGCAAACTTAGTGTAGCAACACAAACTAGGAAACCCTTTTTCCCCATTCTTTCCTGCCTTGGTAGGGGGTATAGGCCAGATCTTCACATTCCTGCAGGCTAATTTCCTGATTATCCATCTTGTAATATCAGCTATATCCTTACCCTTCTGGCTCACACACTACTAAGTTTTTAGATCTATTATGTTTCAACATAGTAAAATATACATCGCTGTATTTGTTAGGCATATGCTTATCTTACTCCCCACATCCTACAGCAATTCCAAGTTCCTGTCAGGTTTAGGAATGATCCCTCCTCTCTACTTCCAGTCCCCTACACTACTACCATCTGCTCCAACTGGTTACCTTCTCAGCTGGGATCTTTTTTTTCTTCATAACTCTGCAGTAAGATGTTTTAATTATGCATGACTTCCCCTGCATTTTTTTACCCTTAAATTATTTTCTCTTTCTAATCTTTTTTTAGCAAATTTCTGTGGCATATCTTGGAATCAGAGTCCATCATGGTCAAATGGGGTCATAGGAAGGGTAATGGATCAGCCTCCAACCACAGCAGCCCCCTCCCAACAGCCCCTCACCCAGCCATTCCAGTATCCCCATTACTTGGCTATTTCTCCCCGGTTACCATAAACACAGTTCAAATCTGTCAGTGTACATACCATTTCTTCTTTACTTCTGGAATGATTAGAGATATTTAAAACTTTTTTTCAGATTTTATAGCACTAATAGCCATTTTCTTAACAAAGCAATATACTCTCGCAAAGAAAAGAGACAGGGTGAACAGTAAGCTTCTCTGCCCTTGAAACTCACATTTTTTGAAACTGCATTGAAACCCACATTCAGAGTAAATATACATCTGGCAGATTAAGTTTACCTTTAAGCTGTTTTCAAACAATAGGCCCCTTGCATGCATTTTTGGACCATGTATACATATATGTGTTCTTTGATGCACCATTGTGATTCCAACATATTATATTCCTTGTATAATACAGCACCACTTCTAGATTTCAACAGTTTTCCTGTTAAAGTTTATAGCACAAACCCTGATGATGGCCATTTGCTAGACAAAACAGTTACACACTGAAAACAGGCTAAGCATGAGCAACAGTAAACGTCTCTTCCCTTGAAACTCAGCATTCATTAAAAATGTATTGAAAGTCAACATTCCTTGAAAATTCACAGAAACAGCATTTTTTGAAAATGCACAAAACCCAGCAGTTTTTGAAAATGGACAGAAAGCCAACAGTCCTTGAAAATGGGCTGAAACTCAACAGGCAGTGAAATGCAGTTGCTGAGGACCATTTGGCAGTTGGTGTAGAGGATTCAGGCTCTCAGTTCCTTTATTCAAGGTACAGGATTTGAGCTGGAAGAAGTTAACCAACCTGTCATCCCTAACTGGGGTATTTCACAACCACACACATCTCCTCTACCTCTGTGACAAACTGTTCACTGCATTTGTCTGGAATGGCAATTCTCCATAATAAAAGCTGTGCTTGCACTTTCCTTAAAAATTGTGCATGCTCAAATCTAACGTTTCAATGTGCATATATGGCACATGTACAGACATTGCTAAGGATGCACTCTGCATGCATTCTTAAAGAAGAAATGTAAATTTCATGGAGGCCCCCCTCGACTAGTGGATCCCCCCCAAGCCAGTAGGCTCTAGGCGACTGCCTAGGCTTCCTAGTGCTGGATCCAGCTCTGCATGGAATATTTGTAGCAGTTGTACACATTAAATTGCTGTCATGAGAAATCTGAATCAGAGATGTAATCTTTCAAGAACTTATAACTTTACCAAACTGAATGATGCATACAAGCCTGCTCTGGTGACACCTTATATTAGGTTGGGAGGGTGGCCTAATGGTTAAGGTGTTTGCCTTACAAACACAAGGTGCAGGGTTTGAATCTCACAAGGGATAATTGGCTAGGCTTAAAATGGCTCGCAAGGGCAGTTAGCCTAGTACTAACCTATGAACCTATTATGCACCAGGCAAACACTCTTTCCTGACTTAATCCCCTACCATCCTTCTATAAACTAGTACTAACCTATGAACCTATTATGCACCAGGCAAACACTCTTTCCTGACTTAATCCCCTACCATCCTTCTATAAACTAATTACCTCAGCTTGTAGTCTCTACAGCCATGGCAACCATGTCTACCCCATCCACTCTCTATTATCTGTGGAATATCTCAAATAAAACTTTCCTCAACAAGAAGAAGTAACTGGCGAAGTCCTATAAACCTCTAGCCCTTTTATTCCTGACTTCATCTTATCTTTTATACTCCTTGCCCTTTTTCTTAGACTACGTATCTCTCGTCACAGAATTTATGTTTTGCTCACAGTCACAGTTTAATACCACTTCTCTTTTCCTCTCTTATTATGTCTATTTTTCCTACTGGTGCAGATTTTAATACTTTTATACAACCAAATGATGCTGTTATCTTTATTGCTATTGTATATATGCAGTTCTAACTTAGGATTTGTATATTTGTACTTTTTGTTGTACTCACAAAAAAGAAATAGAACATTTCTCCCCTGGCCTTTTCTCTCACAAATGGAGTCATAGCAGTAAGTGGTTAAAGTAGCATGTGTTTTGATGCATATTCATGATTAGTCTGCATATTAACTGAAAGGTCAGGGAGAGGGCAGACACTTAAAATATAATTTCTGGAAAGGGTTCACAGAGTTTGATGCCAATCAAAAATGCTTGGATGTCTAATCTGCCCAGTTCTCTTTTAATGGATAAGGTACATGCCATGTCTGAAAGGCCCCTTCCTAAGAAGTGCTTTATATCTACAACATGGATTTTTAAACTTTGCCACTGTTTTGCCCCTAAAATCTCTTTGGGAAGGTTGTTTAATTACTCACTGCCATTTCCATGAAAGAAATGCTTCCTTGTGTTACCACACTGGGTCTATTTCCATGCACTGGTATGGATTTACTTAAGGAAGTCAGATGTTTATATCATATCACCTTTCACACACACTAGTTCTTTAGAACTGCATGGATGAGTCTCTTCAAATCTTTCCATATAAAGCTTCTGGTACAAAACAGGCACCATTTTTCTTACCTGCTTCCTGAACTACTTTTAACATGGTTAGATCCTTGAGAATCTAAGGTCCTCAGAATTATAGAACATACTGTAGATTGAATTTTTGCCAACTGTTTATCAAGAGGACTAAATCATTCTCATTTTGTCAGATAGCACTTTTTCCTGTGCATCTTAGTATCCCACTTTTCTTTGTTGCTGGTTAGTCACATTACTTGTTTACTTTTAGATCATTCGACGTGACTCATCCATGTCATTTCCAATCTTTGCTTCAGCTTCTGTGTCTAACTTTATACTTTTTTCTGCTCTTTTGCTTCTGGGTATATTGTTAAGCACCAATTTTGAACTACCATGTTTAAACCAGTTTTTCAGTCTTGTCAAATCCTTTTCCATCTTTTTTACACCTTGTTGTGTATCATCTCTGATGCATATCTGTGTCATCAGGCAAATCACTTATGTCTCCTTACTGACCCTCTATGTTAGCCCACTGGTAACTATCCCTTCATCTAAGTAAACTGCATTGTTGTCCTTGCTTTAGGGCTTGTGTTTCATCTGGCCATGATTCATATGGTGGCAGAGAAAAGATCTTCAATCAGTAAGTCATGACCTATTTTAAACTTAAAAATAATGCATTTTTTGCAGTTAGGTAGCCCCCTCAAAAATAAAAGCAGCGACACCAAACGAACTGCAAGCAAAAACCAAAAGTCAAGGATAAAGGAATAAAGTTTCCATGATTTATTAAAATATAGTTGAGCTCTTTCATCTCTTACATAGAAGACTTCATCATAGGTTCATAGGAGGTTACTAGGCTAGCAGTCCTAGAGCCTTTACAAGCCTAGCCATGTTAATCCCAAGTATAGTAATTTGTTCCGGTTAAGTAGTTTGCAGAACACATTTATGAACAGAATGGATCTGTGATCAGAACTACTTAAACAGCATAATCATACATATTTAAAAAAGTCCATGCTACTCATGTGACTCTCCTATCACAATTACAAACTACAATCATTTAAAAATTAATTAGTCAATGACAAAATAAAAATATGTAATAAAGATAAAATAAAAAAGTTCTTAAAAACAAAAGGTTTGCTTAATATTTAAAATGTTAATAACAATGTGGCACTAATTCATAAAGATACAAACCTATAATTTAGCTGCTCTTATTTTAACTACACTGGAACTAGATACATCATTATTCAGCCCAGGGGGTGTTTCTGTGTCCAGTTCATTATATTCAATCCTAGTTTTCCAGGACCTTCCCCTCTCACTCTTACCAATTTGTTCCACCACACACACACAAAAAAAAATTACTCAGTAAGCAAGAAGGTGTATGTCTAAAAAGATCATTTGTTTCATTACCATGCTGGACATCATACGTATGTTCATATACATATTTTTTAACATTCTCTCCATTTTCCCAGTGTAAAATCTTGTGCACCCTAAACACTGGACTAAATAAATTACACCCATACCATTACAATTGTAATGTCCATTAGACTTAATAACTACATTCCTAGCTTCTAAATAAATTGGATCCATGTTACATAAATAAATACATTGATTACATTTTCTGCATTTAAAAGTGCCTTTCTTTGTTACTTATAGACCTTTTCTCCATTTTGAATTCCAAAATTTCTTTAATATACCATTTTCACAGGAATATTATTCTTTATACCTGAAAAACAAATGAAAACACCCCAGTGCCTATTAATAATGTTATCAAAATTTCTATGTTTAGAATTAAAAGAATATGTAAAGGCTTTTAACGATGTAATATTAGAAGCCAGATTGTTCTCAGTTTCAGATACACCCCTACCTAAAATAGGGACAGACTTAATTTCCCTTATCATTAATAACCTCACATTCCATTCTTATAATCAAATGTCTGTGGTAGCTCCTATCCAGGAATAATTGTCTAATAGATGCAAATTCATCAATACATTGTTGATAAATGCAGGTCATTCTAGATGCTCCAATTAACTGGCCTTTAATAATACCCTTTTTCTGATAGAAAGGGTACTCACTGAGATAGTTTAAATATTAATTGGAAAAGGTGTCCTTACAAAAAACGTAGAATTAAATCTATCACCATCTCCAGTGTTGTATAAATAAACGTTTAAGTAATTAATATTATCCAAAGAATAGGAATAAGTACATTTCAAAAATTATGCAGTATTGTTAATATATTCAAAGAAATCACTCAAACTATCCAACAAACCTCTCTATAAAATACAAATATCATCCAAAAACCTAGTATAAAAATGCTAGTTGGATGTATAATGAGAATCCATAATAAAATTATTTTCCCAATAATATAAGACTACATTAGCATAAATGGCAGCACAATTAGCACCCATGGCAACCCCTTTGATTTGTTTATAAAATTCACCACTAAAAAGCATAAAATTATTATCAAAAATAAATTCCATAAATTCACCAATTAATGACAACTCAGTATTGGACAAATAATCACAATCTAAAATTAGTTCCTTAAACCACTCCAACCCCAAAAATGGAGAATGCTGGAAAAGTTATCCACAATTTCTATTGTCACAAATATTAGGTATTTCTGATAAAAATTCATTTTTATATTTCTAAGGAACTCCCATGAGTCCTTTGAAATTTGACCAATATTTGATAAAAAAATTAAGTTTTTGATCTATAAAAATAGCCGATACCTGCATCTTGAAACCCCTAGCCACCACAATCAGTCTTTATTGGGGGTCATCAATTGATTTATGGATCTTAGATATCCCAAAATCACTGGGATACATGGATTATCAACCTTTAAAAATTCAAACAATTGTTTGTAAATAACACCCTGCATAAAATGATCCCTTCAATATTAAATACATTATAGCATAGGCTATATTTATTTCATTTCTAGACATTATTGTGTATCCATCATCATTCCTCAAAATATTGTACATTGTACATTCTGATGTCATAATCAATGATGTCCATAATAACAATCCTCTGCCATTGTACAGTTTCATACCCCTATATTCACAGTTATTTGAAAAGAACTGTAATACACTTCTTTCTTCTTTAGACAAGTTGAAACACTTTGTCTTATTGTCACAGTGTATTTTCTTCAAGTCTCTGGATCAGTTCCTCAAATACCTGAAACCCTTGGTAAAGGGGGGATTGATAACACTTTTTTTCCAGAGGGATGCGTCAACAACGCCAACTTCACCATCATGAAATAAACACCTCAAATTTAAATTCCTATGTAGTAACTTCAAGTCTATTAAAATTCCTGCTAAATCAAAATTTTGACTTGAAGGAATGAATTGTAAACCTTTCATGGACAACTTAAAATGATCTACAGTAAACTCTCAGTTAACTAGAACTCAAGCAACCAGCACTCGCAAGCAATCGGCAAAAATATATTGAAGAAATACTGTACAGTTTTCATGTGTTGCACTTTCTGTTTTCCCTGTGCAGAAACATACCTTACATTTTTAGAGTTTTAGAGTTTTAAAAAGGAAGATAAGAATAAATTCTCCCTCTCCCCAACCTGAGAACAAGTCAAACCAAACAAATCGTATAGTGTACAGTATTAGACAGGCCTATATTTAATAGTAACTCTCAAGCAACCAGAAATTATAGTTATCCAGTATCTATCGATGGCCATGGGTGCCAGTTAACTTAGAGTTTACTGTATACCAACCTGTAAATTACTATAATTAAAAAGATTAAAATTCTGATAAGAAATAAGTAAACTATTACACAAAACATCTAAACCATGAGTTAATTTAATATTATTCATGTTTTTATTTAGTTTCTTGCTCTGTTTGAGCCCCTTCCCTCAACCCTTTGGGTGCCTCCCTGTGAGTTCCAACTGTTCCATTGTACATATGGGAGATTCTGCAAATGGCTCTATGCTATCTGTTCCAGCAGTTTCAGTGGCAGGAATTTCAAAGGTAACAAGTCCAAAGGAACCTCCAGTAGTAAATCAACAAAATTAACACAATCTTCAGATGGAAATGGAATATCAGACCCCCTCACTTATCTGTTCTCTTAGATGTAAGTACAGGATAGGCCTTATTGTCATGATATTCATTGACATCCCTCTGTAACAGCAAAACTTTATCTTTTTTAGCTCTTAACATTTATAATCCACATCTTTAACACGTAAAAATATTTAAAACTGTCCACTGATTGCTTAAGATCCTGAATCATAACATTATTCAAAACCAAAATTACATCCAATAATGAACGCCTAAGATTATCATTGTTCTTGATAATAGCTTTCATGAGCTCAAGCCCAAATTCCACAAGCTCATGATAAAAAATGCTGCTAAACTGTACATTATTTGGAAACTTATAAAGTCACAAACCTTTTTGGAACTCTCTTAACCTTAACACATTCCAACAAATAAAGGTTTTCAATTTTCAGCTTTAAGAGTTTAGTCTTGAATACAGCCACCATCTCATGGTAGGATAATGATGCTGGTTCCAAAGTACAAGCACAAGTAAGGCAAATACTGGTGTCCAGTCAATTCCTAAAATGAAAGCTAACAGTCAAAGCATCTATACTCATCAAGCGAGTCTCTGCTGTAAAAGCAGTATATGGAAACAAGTGGGGACACGAAGAAGTGGAAATATCATCAAAACCACCTCTCGAATGTGTTTCAAAATGGTTCCCTTATGAAATACTGTTACGTAATCCAAATTCCTTTTAGTTACACAGAAAACAGGAATTTGGTAAAGAATCTTCAGTAACTGCACTGTGGGAATCAGCCAACTATGTTGCTAAATTAATAAAATGTGTTAACTTCCCTTTCAAAATCAAACCATTCAGTACTTCCGCACTTGAGGTCAGAACACTGTTGCCATGACATTTCCCCGCCATGCCGTGCAATGGAATCAGACTAAGCCAAACACAAATTGATCCAGCACATAGTAACCAAAAAACTAATAACATCAAATGAACCGTAAGCAGGCACCGAAAGGCAAGGATGAAGGAATAATGCTTCCACAATTTATTAAAATAGAGTTGAGCGCTTTTGTCTCTTACATAGAAGACTTAATCAGAACTACTTAAACAGCATACTCCTATATATTTAAAACAATGCATGTCACTAATGTGACTCTTCTACCCCAATCACAAACTACAATCAATTAAAGGAGGTAGTAAATTTTTTTTGCAGTGAGGCCGCCCCCCTTAAACCCTCCTTCTCCTCTCTTAAGTCCAAAATTGCATGCTGTCAGGCAGAAAATAAATAACATCTCTAAGAATGCTTAATCTCACTTACCAATGCAACATGTTTTTGATCCATGGTCTTTTCTCTGTGTCCAAATTAAATAAGGGCAAATGAGCTGTGAACTCAAGGATCACTCCTTCATTTACACTTACACCTTGTGTCATTTTTATCTTGACAGTCTTTTACCCTTTAATCATCCTTTTATCCTTTCCAAGTCCATCAGGTCTGTTTACTAATCTTTTTTGGGTTATCATGACAAATGGCTTGCTAAAGTACAGGTAGAGTATGTTAAGAGACACTTTCTGGCCATTTACTCTGGTTACCAGAAGTTCATTTCTATGGATGAGCCTCCTGTTGGGAATCCATGCTACAAGAGGGTGCTGAAAAGTTCTAAGCCCAAACAACTTTCTAAATTCTGAGAATTATTTTTGCATCTGTAGATGAAAAGAGGGTTACTTCATCTTGTAAAGTGCCATTTTGCAAAAATGCAACACTATGTTTTGACATTGTTTCAGATCACTGATTGAATCATGTCAATGAAAAGTGTGGAATTTTCAAGTGTGGAACTCTGAGTCGTCATGAAGTTCCTATTCCTGCAGAAGAAAACTCCAAAATAAATCCATGAATGTATGATGCAAACACTGAGTGACAGGTGCCCTTCCTACTCATCTGTGAAGAAGTTGTGTGCAAACTTTCAGCATGGAGATTTCAAGACCAAAGATGCAGCAAGGTTTGAGAGGCCTCAAACGGTTTCTGCTCCTAAAATTGTTGACCATGCACATGACCTAATTTTGGCAGATCAGAGAATATTGGCTAAAACAATTGCTGAGACACTACAGATATCCATGGAATGTGTTGGGTTTATAATCATGAGCAGCTGGGTATGCAGAAAATGTCAGCCAAGTGTGTGCCCAAATGTTTGAATGCCGATGAGAAAAGATGTGGAGTGGACACTTCCAAGTTGATTTTGTGGCATTTTCTTTGAACTGCTGCCAAAGTTTTTGGAAAGACTAGTTATTATTGATGAAACATGGTTACACCACTATGATCCTGAGAGAAAACAACAGTTCATGCAATGACAGCACTCAGGATCACCAAAGCCAAAGAAGTTTAAGACTCAAAAGTTAGCAGGAAAGGTCATGGCAACAGTGGTTTGGGATCAGGAAGATGTTGTAATGACTGACTGTCTTCCAAGGGGCCAAACAGTTAATGCAGAATACTACTGTAACTTTCTGTGTGGCTTAAAGGATGCATTGAAAGAAAAAAGGAGAGAGAAGCTGCGGAGAGGAGTTCTCTTTTTACAAGACAATGCACCTATTCACAAGGTTGTCAAACCGAAGGATGTTTTGACAAAACTGGGGTTTGAGTGTGTAGACCATCCACCCCACTCACCAGATCTTGCTCTATCTGACTGTTTCCTTTTACCAAACCTTAAAAAGAGTTTGAAAGGGAGGCAATTTTTGAGTGACTTAGAGGTGATTGAAGCAGTGAAGCACATGTCAGTGACTAAACTTCAGACTTTTTTTGGCAGGGTTGCAGAAACTTCAGACATGATGTGCCAAGTGTGTTGAACTTTGGGGTGAATATGTTAAATAACTTGTAAGTTTCATGGCCCACATCATTCTCTTCTAGGTCAGGATTAGAACTTTTCAGCAACCACTCATACCTTGTGTGAAGCACCTGACAATCGTCCAAGTACTCAAACACCAATTTTCTTCATCTACGGCTGTGTGGTTTTTCTTACAGCTAAGGTCAGTCTTGACAGATTGGTCAGTTTTGACTTCCAGATGCTGTCCTGTTCACAGTTTACTGAAGACATATCAGGCCTGTCCTTTAATAGTCTACAAGAACATCAGCATCCTCCAATGATTTATTACAGGGTTTAGTCAGAGACAGCTGCATAACTAAGGCAGCTGAAGGGGGCAGCTGCCCAGGATGAAAACTGTTATGCAGCATGATTGTAAGGATAGAAGTGCCATAATGGTTTTCATTCATGAATTTGCAAGAAAATCAGAACTTTATGAATGAATGCCGTGAAGTTCAATATGTGCTAGTATCTGTAGTAAGCTGCTTGTTTTGTTTTGTTTTATTTTATTTGCATTTGTTTTCTGGGTTAGAGCACTGATCTTCATGGATCTTTTTTCAGACTAAGCCCAGGAGGGATATCTGGTTAAGTGACTTGCTCACAGTCACACAGTTAGAAAATGGAGGTTGAGTTACAGTTGTTCCGAGCATCTAGCTATAGTCACAGATATACAGAAGACTGTTTTTTTGTCCTCAACTTTAGAAGACCTTTTTTTTTTTATCCACATCCTTGGAAGATCTCTCTTTTTTTTTGGTCCTAAAGGTAAGTATAGTATTTGTCACTCACTTCTGGTGTGAATCTCATCAGATCTCATTGTCTTTTTCATTTTCAGTTTCAGTTTGTTCATGATCACTTCTTAAGCTACTTTAGCAGAATTTGTAGATTATCTAGTAAGCAGTGAAATGGGAAAACTGGATGGGCCACACAGTTTTTGCCTGCACTCAGACTGTGTTTCTGTAGTTAATGGGCAGCATTTTATTTTGCAAACTAAGTACTACACATAATGGTATTTGTAAATAGATAAAAAGTTGTGAACTTAAATTACAGTCAAGTGCAATAAATTGTCTCTGTTAGACTGTAGTTGTACAGTTCAGCCTACATTTCTAAACGTGTGTGTGTGTGTGTGTGTGTGTGTGTGTGTGTGTGTGTGTGTGTGTGTGTGTGTGTGTGTGTGTGTGTGTGTGTGTGTGTGTGTGTGTGTGTGTGTGTGTAAAATGCCCCAGGTGAATATACCTGGTTGCTAAAGGTACCCAGGGGTAACAAGAGCCTAAAGTCCCTACCCACCACCACTTCCAGATTTATGCCTCATATTTCTGTTTTTTCCTCATAAAATCTGTGGTTTTCTGGCAAATCCGTGAATGATTGAATTCACTAAATAATGACAGGCATAAATGGTAACACAAAACCTTTTATTCTCGCAATTTTCTAAGTTTATAACATCAGAATTTGAAATTTGATTCTATTTTTAGGGCTGTATTCCCCCATGATTGGCTTTGTCCAGGTTTTTTGTACTAAGAGGTTGAGCGCTATGGTGAGAAGTGAGAAATGAATTCACTAAATGATAACCATTTAAGTTTCAGTCTTCCTAACTTTCAGGAAACTGCTCATTTGGCATAGTGGTATGTTACTTTGACTGTAGTGCACAGGTTCAAGTCTTGGCAGTGAAATGTGTGGTGGTAACACAACATTTTAGTCTAGCAACTTTCTAAAATTATACAAGCAATGTTTAAAATGTGTCCCTGGTTTTTGGGATTTTGTTCCCCCCTCTCAAATAAATTTTAGCTTTTTCCAGATTTCTTGTGCTGCAAAGTTGAGAGATACAGTTGAGCGTCGAGTGGATTTTTACAAACAGCTGAGAGCTTCAGGGGAAGAAATGTTTAGTGTTGCTCATGCTGAGTCTACTTGCATTCTTAATAGCATAACATGTTAAATACTTGCTTTTGATGCAGAAGGCATAAGTTCTACTCCCACAGTATGAATATGCATTGCTGATAATATACTACGTTGTTGTACTTTTAAAGAGGCGGGTGCAACAAGTCAAGGGTGTAGCTACAGATGCAACAGAAGTGAAAAAATGTCATGCACAAGGGCATTTGTGCCTCAGTGGAAAGAGCAAAAAATATAAATAAACCAAATTCAGGAACAGAAAATCAGAACTGTTGTGTTCTGTGCTGCATTGTAAGAAAATATTTTTAAACAAGCACAGTACATTTTCCAGCATTTAAGATAAAACACACATTTTTCCACTGCAGATGGTGGAGAAGCAAGTGTGGCCAGTTAACAACACCTGGATTACAATGATAGTTCTGATGCTTCAGGATGAATGTAAGAGAGGGTCTGTCAGTACTTGGACTAAAACTGAAAGTCTTAAAACATGCAGTTCATCTAGTTTATTTTGTTGTGCATTTATAGCTATCGAGTTGGTCTGATAACACAAATCAGAGTAAGTCAAGAAAAAAACTGAAATTGAAAATAGGTTCGAGAAGCTGTGCAAGATATATGTATATATATATATATATATATATATATATATATATATATATTTTTTTTTTTTTTATATATATATAAAATGTGTGTGTGGAAGTAGACTTTTATGATGGAGCAGTTTTGTCATTATTGATTCATGCATTTTCTTTCCTTGCCTACTGGAAAAATGTTCAAACAATAAATTTAAAATGCACTCTAACAAGTGTGCTGTATTATACAAGGAATATAATTTAATAAAGTCAAGAAGGTGTATCAAAGAACACATGCATGTTTCTTGTTTTGTGTGCAAGGGCCAAAGGTAATCTTTATCTACCACTGGCCAGATACATTTTCTTTAGATGTGGTGTGGGTTTCAATGAATGTGAGTTTCAAGGGCAGAGAAGTTTTAATGCCAAGTCTATTTTCATTGTGAGACAGTATTGCTTTGTTTAGCAGATGTCTATTAGTGTTTGTGCATTGTACTATAACATGTAAAAATAAAATCAAAATAAACATTGTAGAAGTAAAGCAGTATGCACATTACTGTTTATGGTAAATGGAGCAAAATAGCCAGGTAATGGACATTGGAATGGCTGCAGCTTGCAGGGGGCTCTGGTGCCATATTTTGGTTATCTGTTTTTCAGTTTGCATTTGAAAGTTGATATCCCACAATTCCACTGTAGTGGGTGGGGTTACATAATTATGTATACAAATTTTATGTTAATCAGCATACAGATTGGTACATATTTTTCATGGGCCTTGTCCAGATTTTTGATGTTTCCAGGTTGAGAGGTATGTAAGAGCAGTATTTAAAAATTGTCCCTATTTTTGGGCCTTTGTTCCACTTTTATTTATGGCTTTGTTCAGATTTTTTGCTCTAAGAGGTTGAGAGTATGATTTACATGAAATGAGTGCACAGGACAGTCAGAAAAGGGGAAGAACAAGCACAAGAAAGACAGATGCCCAATTTTTAACCAAGAAGGGTCCAGGAGGAAGGTAGCAAGGTAAAGGAGGAGGCAAGAAAAAAGGTAAAGGGATAATAGCAGGGGCAGACAAGCAAACTCAAAACACAAAGACCAGCAGAAGTTGTCCTGACACAAATGGGAGGACTCAAAGGTAGGACCTTGACAGACTAGGGTAGGGCAGTAGTTGATGGCAAGGCTTGGACTACAAACTAGGTAGATAATTTAAATACAGGGAAAGGGAATACGACAATGGTGGGATAGGGTGGGGTGATAGCTATCAAGTTGCCCAGTACCACACCATCTCACAGGTCAGTCACCTTTGTGACCATTTTCATAGCTGGGCCCATCCATTGGTGACCTACTAGCCAGGGTCAGCAGCAGTTCAGCTTTGCTAGTTACATGTGGATGTGCCTCAGGCAGCTAATGTGGGTGTCCAGCTGTCAATCCATCATCCCTGTCACCAGACCTTCCAACAGCTGCAGGGTGATATTTTGAAATCCATCAATATTGACACCCTGATAGGGAACCAGTCATCAGAATTAGTGAAAGACTCATGGCAATCAGATGCCAGTAAAGGGAGAGAACAGTATTCATAATCTCAGCCTATGCTTCACAGCAGGTTTGTGATAGTGAGGAAACAAACTAATTAATTCATTAATTTACTTATTTATTTATATTTGTTTACTGGGGTGGCATATTTAGGCAGCAGTTGCAGAATAGGGTCCCTGATTGCACATATCAGGATGGATATCACATAGGTGGGGCAAAAGGAATAAAGAAGGAGAGACTATTCTAGATGTCTGCCTGGCAAATGCCTTGATGATATCCAACCCATGGTTCAGCAAGAGAGACACTCACAGGATCACATACAAGAGTGGCCAACATGCAACTCAGGTAGACTTCCTCCTATTAAGGAAAGTACATTGGGGTAGAATCAATGATTGCAAAGTAATCCCCAGTGAAACATTTCTGCCACAACATAAACCACTGGTTGCCACAATCCTCTGCAAACAGTGGTTATATAAGCTTGTAAGGTCAGCAGAGACTAGGCTGAAGCTCCAGAAGTAATTTAAAAAGAAAGCACAAAAGTTCAAGAAAATACTCAGTGCTCTAGCATCTCAGGAAGAAGAGAAAATAGATGGAGTTTGAGAAGAATTGTAGCTCTTCAAAACAACATATGTGAGGATTATATAACAAATATACATCTGAGCCATGTGTGAAAACAAGGTACATAAGGTTTGGATTTGTCAAGGGCAGGTCATGCTTACTCAGTCTGGTGGACTTTTTTGAAAATGTTACCAAAGCAATGGATGAAGGTAAAATGGCACACATTGTATACTTTGACCTGGCCAAAGCTTTTGACACAGTTTCCCACTCAGACATAGTAGAAAAGCTAAAATAAACTATGAATAAACCCTTATATCACCCAATGGATTGCTAACTGTCTGACAGATAAGACACAATAAGTCAAAATAGGGGAATCTACCTGAACAAAGAGACAAGTCATCAGTGGAGTCACCCAGCATTCTGTGCTGGGACCTTTCCACTTTATCATCTACTTCTGTGAAGTAAAAGCCAATTTCAAAGGATTGTGGCTGGCTTAGTTTGCAGATGACTGCAAGCTAGCAGCAGTTATTGAATCCCCATGTGACTTAGCCATCCTGCAGGAAGGTTTGTCCCAAATAAATAACTGGTGCTGAAATCATGAAATAAAGTTAAATGACAAAAAATGAATTATTGTATCCTTTGGGAAGTCACCTACCCCAGAGAACTACCACATCGACAATATGTCCCTAATAGTTGATCTAGTTGTTCGGGATTTAGGTCTTATGTGGACAATGACCTAACTTTCTACCAGCCTGGATGTCATAAGAAAGAGTATCTATATTGCACAGCCTAGAAACAAAGGTATTGTGTCTAGATACAGGGATATCAGTGAACACCTTTACTCAGCCATCATTAGGCCAATCATTGAATGTAATGCCCCTTTTGGCATGTATCTGTCCAGACACATGCAACAACTGGAGTGCCCACAGAAACAGCTTACTTAAAGGATACAAGACCTAAACAATAAGTCCTACATGGACCAACTCATAACCTGTCATTATACTTAGCATCCTACAATCTTCTAAGAGGTTACTTGTGTCTGACATACAAGGCATCCTCAGATGCAATAATGAAGGATTTACTGCACATCAGCAAGTCAAATGTCATCAGAAATAGTCAGTATAAGAATTTAAACCTCTTCTGAAACATCAGTGGAATGTTTTGGATGGAAAGGTTTTCTCATACAGGATACCAGTGGTCTGGAATAGAATCCCCATCCACATAAAACAAAGTTCATCTCTGTCCATATAATGTGCAACTTGGATCTATGGATAGGAATCACAAAATTCCCCAGGACAAACTCAGGAACTGTTAATGGACAGAGGCGGTTCCTAAATGTGTTATCCCATGCATGGGTCCCGTCAAATTATCTATGGTATGATCCCATTTATTCTCACTAGGGGTGATATGTAATTACTGACTATAGGATGGATAAGGCCACTCTATCACTAAATGAGATATGTTAAGTTAAGCACTGAAAAGGGAAATTGGCCCAAGCCTAAAACACCCAGTAAGGGCAGCTAGCATAATACGTACCTATGAATCTATAGGGAAAACTGGTAGAGGAATACAGTAAGTAATCTAAAGAAGGAAAGAGCACATGAAAAGTGGGTGAGCGAAAAGACAGACCAGGCAAAAAGGAATACTATTTGGCTAACAAAGAGGCTAAGAGAGCAGTGGCAATACCAAAGAACAAAGCATCAGAGACACTCTGCCATCTAAAGAAAGGTGACTCAGTAGACGATATAAAGAAACTCTATCAGGATGCAAGGCAAAGACATAAATATAAAGAAGACAGTCATCAGAAACCCTTTATAAGGGAAGGTAACAACAACCTGCTCAGCATTCTACAGGACATCAAAGGCAGCTGGAAGGAGTACTTCCAACAGTGTCTAATGAAGAAAAACCCACACTGTAGACACAGCCTACAATAAAAGATGAGGAAGAGCCCACACTAGAAGAAACAAGAACAGCACTAAGGAGATTGAAATCAGGAAATGTAGCAGACTTAGATGAGGTCAGAGCAGATATAATCAAGATGTGGGGTGAATTAAGAGAGGAATGGCTCAAGAGTGTACTCATATCAGTATAGAGCGAGAAACACACATCCCAAATTGCTAGAGAATAAGCATACTAGTGCCAGCGTACAGGAACAAAGAGAAGAGTCACAAGTGTGGGCAATATAGAAGTATCAAACTCCTGTCACACTGCATGAAAGCTACAGAGATACTGAATTATAAATGAATACACAGATTAATAGAAAGCAAGATGAGAGATGAGCAGTTTGTATTCAGATCAGGATGCACTGCAACCAGCTTAATGTTTGCAGTAAGACAGATGGTTGAGAACAAGCTAGAGATTTAAAAAAAGAGTCCAACTGGGCATTCCTAGACTTACAGAAGGGACATAACACAGTCCCAAGAAAGCTGATTCAAGCAGCCCTGCTATTGTTCAAAGTCCCAGAAACAATGGTATAATTAGTGCAAGCTATGTACAAGGACCTAATGACACAAGTATGCACAGTGTTTGGACTCACAGACGTATTCCCTGTTGGTGTGGGT
Source organism: Protopterus annectens (assembly GCF_019279795.1). Classification (NCBI taxonomy): domain Eukaryota; kingdom Metazoa; phylum Chordata; order Ceratodontiformes; family Protopteridae; genus Protopterus; species Protopterus annectens. Next base: position 811,507,003 of record NC_056731.1, on the reverse strand, counting down.
ATACATCGGGGTTCAGCTCAGATCCCACTGCTGTTCATACTGGTGATGAACTACATTAGCAAATAGGTTGTAGGTGACAGCTCAATAAAGCTGCTGTATGTAGACAATGTAGCATTATAGACAGACTCTAAAAAAGAATTTCAACAAATGATGGGGGAATGAAATGTAAAACTGAAAGCACACTGGATGAAACTGAGTACAGAAAGGACAGTTGTAATGACAGGGAGGAAGTTAGAAGAAGCTGACAATTAAAATAGAAGAGAAAATTGTGGAACAGGTTAACAGTTTCAAGTACCTGAGAGGGGCGGCTGAGGAGAAGGGAAGTCTGAACAAGGAGATCAAAGTTAAAATTGGGGGGACTGCAGCCAACTGGTACAGAGTGTCGGGAGTAGTGTATGACAGAAGAATAAAAACAATTAAGAATACAAAACAGTGGAGCAACCAGTACTACTGTACTACTATAATGGGCAGACAACTGGGCAGTGAAGGCAGAGCAGTTTAGGAAGCTAGAGGTGATGGAGATTTAGTGCCTGAGACAGGTGGTAGAATAAACACTGTAGGATAGATGAAGAAATAAGGACATCATGAGGTCAAAGATAACAGATTGCAGTGATCTGAGCACATGTGCAGGAAATCAGAAGACAATCTGGTCAAGAAGATTCAGGGCAGACAAAAAGAAGGTAAGAGGAAATGAGGGCATCTAGCAAAGAGATGGATAGAGTGTGTAAGAGATGACCTGCAGCAGTCAGGCATGACTGTCAAAGAAGTTAGGAGAGTTGCACTGAATCAAGTTGATTTGACACCCGACCCATATATAACCACACCAAACTTCTGGCCATTGAAATAGACAATAATCTCCACTTTGATGTTTACATCTCACATACCATAAAACTAGTACACAAAAAACTAGGCTCCCTATACAGGCATAAGTCCTTTCTCTCACAAAAAGCAAGAGTCACTCTTGCACAAAGCCACCTCCTCTCAACTCTATTATACGCAGCACCAATCTTTACCCAAATCAGACAATGTGACCTAGACAAACTAGAATCATGCTACAATAAAATAGCCAAGTTTGCTACTAACTCAACCTATAGAACCCATCACTGTGCTGCACTAAAAGAACGAAAATGGCTTGAGCTACCACAGCTACTTAACTATCACCAGCTGGGCACAGCCTACAATATTCTCAAATATCCTGAAAAAAAACCCCTCATTATCCAACCTACTTACTATCTATACTGCAAACCGGTACCTATGATCCAGTGAAAAATCTCTCCTCTCCATCACCAAGGCTAACAATAATGCAGGGAAAGCACTCTACTCCCACACCGTTGTCAGAAACTGGAACTCGCTTCCCCTATCCGTGTCCATTGCCCCCTACACGTCCATATTCAAAAAATCCCTCAAATTGCACCTTCTTAGTACCTGGTTATGTCATTGTATCACATAACCCTACCCATACTACTATTAACTCCCCAAATTCCTCTCTGATCACATGCTGGAGCTCTGATCCCCTGTAGGCTTGGTCATCTGAAAGGGTACTTTTAACTGTAGAATCTTACTTGATATATTTTCTTTTCTTACCAATATATAACTGACATTGTCTTTTTACCCATGTTCTATATCTTCTTTTACCTGGAGTGTTTTTATTAATTTCTTGTTATATTACTATGCTCAACATACATGATGTAACCTGTTTTGTGTATTATGCTGGATGTATTGTATTTGTATAACTTGATGTTGGAGCTTTTCTCCTCAGGCCTCCGCTGAAAATGGACCTGGTCCAGTCTGAATTTCCCGGTTAACAAATGAAAAACAAATAAATAAATAAATATAGATAAATGAGAAAAAGGGGTGTGATGATGATAATGATGATGATCAGGAGCCTACACCCTCTACCAGAGGCCATTAGGAAACCCTTCAGTTCATCTCCTGCAGGATAATGTATGTTATCCTCCATAGTGCTGGCCTGGAGACAGCTGGAGACTCAGCAGCTGGTGCAGTGCAGATGGTCTGTGACTTAGTCATTGCTGCCGCACAGCAGCCGTGCAGGTGGTCTGTGCCTTAGTCATTACTGCTCCACAGCAGCGGTACAGGTAGTCTGTGACTTAGTCATTACTGCCCCACAGCAGCTGTGCAGGTGGTCTGTGACTTAGTCATTACTGCCCCACAGGAGCTATGCAGGTGGTCTGTGACTTAGTCATTACTGCCCTACAGCAGCGGTGCAGGTGGTCTGTGACTTAGTCTTTACTGCCCCACAGCAGCGGTGCAGGTGGTCTGTGACTTAGTCATTGCTGTCTCACAGCAGTGGCAGCAGCGGTGCAGGTGGTCTGTGACTTAGTCGTTACTGCCCCATAGCAGCTATGCAGGTGGTCTGTGACTTAGTGATTACTACCCCACACCAGCAATGCAGGTGGTCTGTGACTTAGTCATAACTACACCACAGCAGCAGTGCAGGTGGCCTATGACTTAGTCATTACTGCACCACACCCACAGCAGAGGCAAATACTGCATAAATTGTGAGTATGAATGGAGAGAAACAAAATGACAAATAGTACATGAAAAAGGGACAACAGTGAAAATGGAGATACTAAAGAAACATTTATCGCTAATGGGTACCACACTGTGTGGCATAGCAGTTCCTTGAGGGATAAAATGTTGCTTTGCATGCAGTGACATAAAATACAATATGCCTATCAAACCATGGGTATGACAGCAGGCAGTACACTACAAGGGTCAAGATTACATGCTGCCTAACTTGTTGGTCTTTGTGTTTGTCATATGAACAGTGCATGATTGCAAAGAGTGACTACTGGGACCACAGAAGCTGGCTGAAAAAAAAAACATGGTATCATGTTGTGCCCAAAGGAATTATAATCCAGTAGCAGATGTGGCCAACCAGACAGGACCCTGCATGGCACCATAGTGACTATGCCTTGGGGCACAGCCACAAAAGACAAAAACAGGTCATAAATAATAGCCACAGGCAGTGGTTGGTGGCAATGTAACATGGTATAAGATAGCCACCATTAAATGACAAACATCAGCCTGTCATATGCATGCCTACTGTATATGTCATATAACTACCACTTGTAGAGTGCTTTGAATGGCCAGTGGAAGACTGATGCTGGGTAGGCCAATTACTCCATTATGTATGAATGGCAGGGGGACAGTTAATGTCATTGCAATATGGGGAAGCAAACCCTTAGATATGCTGTAGAGACTGATGTCAGATATGGCTGTGAAATGTTTACTGTCAGGCCAGTCATCCTTACTATTCCACTGATGGCAATTCCCACATTTAGGAGAGGTGGCAGAATAGGCCAACCTGAATTGTTAAGGTATACGTATTAGAAGTTGTATAATAATGGTATGCAATGGTCAAACTAAGTAGCAATACTGCAGCAATATGCAAAACTACAGTTATGTAAAATATATACAAGCATTAATGCCTGACAGAGTGTTATTGGGGAAATAACCCCTATCCAGGGGTGTTGTGAGGACCTCTGCACTCTTGGAATGTCATTTTTTCCCAAATAAAACACAACCTGAGGGACATTATTGTGCTTAGAGAATGGGCTTTCTATTAGATTGTTTTGGATTTTTTTTTTTTACAGATAGATACTTTTTTGGTATATTTTTAATGTAAAATAGTTTTGCCTACTGTTTCAAACTTGCTGTAGCATATGTAATTGTGGTAGAAGGAAGTATTTTATATCCAAAATATAACTTATGTAAGTATTTAATGTCTACACACAAACACACACACACGCGCGCACGCGTGGACACAGACACACAGACGCATACACACGCACATGCTGACACACATTTAGAAACACAGATACACTCATATACATAAAAACACACACACATTTAGAAGCAGAGACAGACACATATATATATACATAGTAACACACAGACTCACATGCACACATTTACACACATGTATATACACACACATAAATACACACACCGGTTACAGCCACTGTATTGAAAGAATACACTTCAGATTTCTCATTCTGAACAAATGAATGAAAAAATAAAAATATCATGCCCCGTGTAAAATTATACATTTTCTGGTAAATCATTGAAGATTAAAGTCACTCAGTGGTTCTAAACATTAAAATTGCATATATCTTAATGTGGTATGAATCCATGCTGATGGAATACCTGTTGCATTTAACACTGTCTAGCTCACTCACTTATACTTTTTCTTTGTCGCTGTCTCTCACATGCATGCAAGTGCACACACACAAGTACATACAGATTTACACACGTTTTTCTTTCATTTACTTTCTTTAATTTTGTGCTCTCTAGTGAATGTAGAAAATGGCAGTCATTTGCTTTTTCTGCTCTCTGAGCTTCACAGCAGGTTAATATGCTGATGTTAAGTGGCAGCCTTGTTTTTCGGCAAGCATTACCTGTACATTACATTAATACCTTGCTGAAGAATCTTCTGTCTCCAATCAGAATGAAATGTATAGTTTGCCCATTATTTAAGCAGCAATAACATTAGCAGCATATATCTATATATATATATATCCTTGGGCAAATTTGACCCCCAGGCTACTTTTTCCATTGGGTAAGAAGGTCATAATGGCAGCTCTTCAGGTCACTGTACCTATGGCTTCACTGCTTACTGGTGTGAGAGATGCCAGTGGCATTTCTCACTGCCCTGGCAAGACAGAGTGAAGCACCCACTATGCACTAGGGACCCTTATAAGAGTTCTACAGCAGGCGTTCCCAGTGTTCCCTATGCAAAAGTGCAGAAAGACTTTTGTTTCCTTCCTACAGCAAGCAAAAGCCCTTCCATAATCAGCAACCTCAGAAGACATGGCCACGTCATAAATTGCAATAGTTTTTTTAACACCTTTATTAAATTATCACTTAGGCACACATACATTAACAGAAAAGAAAATAAACTGTATTAGCTTTTCTTTCAGTTTACATACATTATACATTAGGATCATAGGAAGTCACTAGGCTATTGGCCCTGAGGCCCTTATAAGCCTAGCCAAGAGTTTAGCCCATACATAGACAAATCAGCACCCAATTTCCCTGTCCAGCAGGGACACGGGTGGAATCCCAGGGATGTCTTTTCTATTTCCCATCCAGTTATCCAGAGATAAAGAGGTATTCTGCTTGACATGGAGAGGGAGTCTATTCCATTGATGGGGGAGTATCTGAGACACAAATCTGTCCCGCCAAGAAGTCCTATTGGTGTCACAGACCAGGTTGAGGCTGCGTCTGCGTATTACTTGAGTGGAGCTTGACTTGTGGATATGCAGTAGTCCCATCAAGGTGGGGTCCAAGATCACCTTGTATGCCAGACAGAGGTCATCTCTGAGGAGTCTGTATGAAACATAGTAGAGGGATAGGGCTTTTAGCCTATCTGTCTATGGTAGATTTTTGAGGCCCTGGATTCTCATGATGAGGAACCGCTGTGGTCTCTCCAGCTGCTGCATGTGCTTTGTGAGGTACATGCCAAATGGGGCATTGTACTCAATAATGGGCCTTATAAGGGAAGAATACAGGGACGTTATGACCTCCTTGTCCCTGGATGAAATACCCTTACTTATGAGGTGGGCCATGTAGAAAGCTTTCCGTACAATGGAAGCAACATGGTGGTCAGACGTCAATCTGGGTGTCCAAATCCTTCACGACTGACTGCATGCTTAGGACATTGTTATTAATGTGATAATTTGTGGGGACATCACTCTCCCCAAAGGGAATGATGATGCATTTTTTTTTGTATTCAGTTTGAGACCATGTTTCTGGCACCAGTCATTTGTTTGGGTGAGACCCTCTTGGAGGATGTCCATGTCACTAGAGGAATTGATAACAGCTCCCAGCTTGCAGTCATCTGCAAACTTGGTCAGCCATAGCCGACTGGTTTTGGCCTGCACCTCACAAAAATATATCCCAAATAACAGAGGCCCCAAGACCGAACCCTGGGGTATGTCACTCGATACGAGTCTACTTCTTGAGGTGGCTTCCCCTATATTGAATAGGTGGGTTCTATCAGTGAGCCAGTTAGCTACCCATCTGGTAACAGATGGATTGATGCCTAGTTGAGAGTGTTTATCTATTATGCCCTAGTGGGGAATAGTGTCGAAGGTTTTGGCCAGGTCAAGTTAGGTGGCATTCATTATCTTCCCCTCATCCATAGCTTTGGTGACTGTCTCAAAAAAGTCGACCAAACTTAACAGACATGACCTCCCCTTGATGAAGCCAAACTGTGTGGGATCAAGCATTTGGAGGTTTCCAATGTCCTTATTAATGAGGTCCATGATACTCTGTTGCATGGCCTTGCAGATAAGGCTAGTTAGGCTGATGGGTCTATAATTTCCCAGATCAGTGGACGCTCCACCTTTGTGTAAAGGGATGACAGTGACTGTCCTCCACTCAGCTGGGACAAAGCTGGTACTCAGGCTTTGATTGAATAGGGTGCCTAATGGTGCTGCAAGTTCCTGCCTGAGTTCATGCAGGATGCAGCCTGGGATGTTATCAGGTCCCATGGCGGTTGTATTTTTTGCCTTTGAGAGAACAGTGATGACCTGATGCCTAGATATAAGGGGAAAGTGGCAGGTACTGGGGGTGCCCTGATTTACTGATGGGGAGGGACAGAAGGGTGAGATTTTCACTAAATCTGTCAGCCAGTAAGTTTGCTATATCTACAGCATTTGTATATGTGGTGTCCTTGACCACCAGTTCTGAACAGATCTGGGTGTTACCTTTGAGATTATGGACATATGTGAAGAAGGCCTTGTGGCTATCTCTAGTAGATGTGGCCAATTTGGACTCGAAGTTTGCTTTGGAGGATTTCACTAGTGCTCTTATTTGCTTGTTTAGGCTAAGGAGAGACTGCTTCCAACTGGGCACCTGCTCCTTCTTGGTCCTGGACAGTAATTTTTTTTCTTTTGTTATAGAGTTTATTTATTGCAGCTGTCCACCAGACAGGTTTAATCTTTCTTGTGGAGGATGATTTAGTCCTGTCAGGTATTCCTGATTCCATGCATTTATATAAATGTTCTTGTAGTAATTTGGTATAACTTTGGATACTGATGTCAATTCCTAGAACGGGGGAGGGGGCTGTGAAGCTGTTTATATCATCCCTCAGGAGGCTGTAATCAACTTTGGAAAAGTTTTTTGTTTGACCCTAGCTAGAGGGGGAGGGTCAGGGGAGATGGTGACTTAGAACGTGATCACTTTATGGTCTGATTTTATGAGGGAGGATGATACTGTAGGGATGCTGCAGTGGTTACTCATGTTGGTTAATACCAAGTCCAAGATATTATCACCTCCTGTGGGGCTATCAACTAGCTGTTCCAAAGCATTTGCATTGACAATATCGAGGAATCTCTGGGCATTTGTGTTCTGGCATGAGTAGCTCTTCCAGTCTATGTTTGGGTAGTTAAAGTCACCCAGGATCAGGGTAAAGGGTTTAATCTTGATAGATTTGAAGAGGTCTAGATAGGCAGTTTAGGCATCGTGGATCAGATTTGGGGGCAGGTAGATAGCTATGATTTGTATAGGGATCTTGTCAATGTTTAACTGCACCTGGAGTGTCTCCTGTGCGTCATACTGTTTGACCAGCCTGGAGGTATGTATGTCTTTAATATATATTGAAAATCCACCTCCTTTGGCTTTACTACCCACAGTTTGGGGTCTGAATGTATGACAGGATGAGTAACTAGGTATGGCTGGGGTGCTCTCCGCAGCTTTGAACCAGGTTTCTGTGACTGCACAGATCTCAGCATTTTCCAGGGTTAAGAATGCTCGCAATGAGTGAAGTTTCATGTTTAGACTCCTAGCATTTAGCACTGGGCAGCATGACCTTTAATCTGTATTTTGTTGAAAATTTTATGTTGGTAGTTTTAACCTCATCACTTTTTCTAAAAAAGGCACTATGGGGGAGGCAAGTGCCTTTGCCGGAAGCCTGAAGACCAAGTGAGACAGATGCAGACCATCTCTGGCAAGCCATCATGGTCTGTCGATCATATCTTCCCAGGCTGTCAGGTACTAGATCTCTCTGAAATGACACCAGAAACTAAGCCAATTGTTAAAGTCAATCATTTTCTGTTTGTATTGAGGCATCATTCTGGGTGACAGTAGACTGCTGCTTAAGGCTAGGGACATACATGCCTGGGACACATATTCATCAAATTCAATCATGTCTCTCTTCATATAGTCCAGGGAGGTATGTCTCAAGTCATTCACACCAACATGGACTATGACAGAGTCATAACAATACCTGTTGCTGAGAGACCTGACTGCGTATGTGATATGGTGGATTGTGGTCCCTGACAGACAACTAACTGTGACTTTCTCCTTATACAGCCTGGTGAGAGGCACATCGGTGTGTCTCACAATGGAGTCTCCTATGACTAATATGTTGAGTTTATGGTTAAGCCATAGTGGCTGTGAGACACAGGTGTGTAAACTATGTGTGGTATGTGGTGTGGAGGGCTGTGGAGATCATGTATGTTTTTGCCTCGGAGGTCTCCATTGTTTAGGTATGTTTTTGTTGAGGACCTCCTCATATGTGGGTATGTGTTGTGTAGCTGTGGGTGGTGTTTGAGGTGTAGTTATTATGTTGACAACCTTTTCAGTGTCAGATATACTGGCTTGTGAGGGAGAGAGCATGGACTCTAAGTTCCTAATGCAATTGCATCTCTCGCAAATTGTGTTCCTAGGTGGTACTAGTACGTGGTTGTCTGTGTACATAAGGCAGTTCCTACACTGTTTTGGGATGCCCATATGAACCAGACCGGCAGGAGAAACTGTAGGGAATTGTCCATCCATATTTTTCAGAATCTGAGCAAGAAGGCCAGGGAGAACTAAGGGGTTAGCCTAAAGCCCAAGTGCTTAAACCAAAACTAAGAGTCTTTGAATAACACTTACAGTTTAAACAGGCTATAAACAAGCAGTAACAAATGCAACAGAAAAGATCAATTGAACACTTTAGAGAACAAGTCACAACTAACAGAAAAAGCAAGAAGAAGTAATGGAGCAGGACGAGAAAACACAAATACAGTAAAAGAAGCTGAATAAAGTGGTTTGTGTGTGTGTGTGTGTGTGTGTGTGTGTGTGTGTGTGTGTGTGTGTGTGTGTGTGTGTGTGTGTGTGTGTGTGTGTGTGTGTGTGTGTGTGTGTTAGTAAAGGGGAAAGGGAAAGAGGAGGAACAGAAGAAAATTCAAGGTTAAGAAACTAAGGGGTTTGACCTTCCCAAATGATCTCTGTATTAGGCAAAATGAGCTAAGGAAATGGGACTGGGAGGAGTGTCCCTTATCAAATTTACAGTAGGGGCAACAGCAAAAGCTAAAAACTATAAGAACACTATAGCAATTGGGTGGGAGGGTGAGAGAAAACAAAAATTCAACCACAGATCAGCAAATATGGAAACGGAGACACAGAAAATTAAATAACTCAGTCAAACAAATGTGCAGTAAACTAGTGCAGAACTGTTATACAAATAAATAAAAAAAAATGCAGTACTGATAAGCAAATAAATACAACCAGTGCAGTGCTGATAAGAAACACTGAACAGTTAGATAAAGTACAACAAATATACTTATGTAGCTCTGTAGTTCAGATTGTTTAAGAAGTATTCTTCATCAGGCACAAATGGAGCTCTAGCAGGATGAGCAGGGATTCACTCAAATGTAATATTTTTATACCAGCAAGATAAAAGATCCTTCCAAAGCCACACCCTGAGATAAACAGTTAACACAGAAGCTGTTTGACCAGTTTTACCTTTCTGGACTGAGTACACCACAAACTCCCAGCAGGGGTGGGCAACAGCAAAAGCCACCAACTATAAGAACACAACAGCAGTTGGGTAGGAGAAAAACAAAAATTCAACCACAGATCAGAAAATATATAAATGGAGACACAGAAAGTAAATAATTCAGTCAAACAAATAAAAGCAGTGCAGTAAACTAGTGCAGAACTGTTACACAAATAAATAAAAAATGCAGTACTGAGAAGCACATATATACAACCAGTGCAGTGCTAAGAAACACTGAACAATTAGATAAAGTGCAAAAAAATATACTTATGTAGCTCTGTAATTTAGATTAAGAAGATCTCTATTTTCCGTATAACAATGGCCAGTCAGTGCAACATTATAGAATTTGCTCATTTCCTGCCTTCCGTTAAACCTCACTCTTCCTGAACATTATTCTACATGTATCATTCCCACAAATTCCATTTATGTCTATGTAATTTGCTTCTTTCCTTTTTAAAGATCTCTCTTCCAGTTGTTTTTCCTCTTTTACAATATTCAATACTTCATATAGATTTTTTAAATTCTGCTTGGGATATAAAAATACCAATGTAAGCACTTTCAAGCAAAAAATTTAAACCATGCAAGGCATCCTAGGATCCAATTCTGATGGATCCTTTGCACATCTGCAGAGAGAACAGCATCAGAACCACCAGATCCAAGAATTTAAATTTTGCTTGTAACATAAGTAAGACATGCTTACAAGACAGATGTGTGTCTCAGAGGATCTCATGCTCTAGAGCAGGCTCTCTATCCATGTGAAGCATGTCCATCCCTAACCTTATTTAAGTGTGACTTTGACCAGTACATGGGAAATCAGAAATTCATCCCAAGTCTGATCCCCATGTCTGCTCAAACTAGCATACTCCCTCATAAATTATAGAAACTTTCTAACTAACATACCCATACCTCTCAACCTCTTAGCATGCAAAATCTGGGCAAAGCCAAAAATAATGGGGGTACAAAGGCTTAAAAATAGGGACACTTTTTAAATATTGCTCATATAAACTTACAAATTTGCTAGAATAGCAGGCTTTGCATTAGCATACATTTTTCTGAAGGATATGAAGTCTGAAACTTAAATGTCTGCCATTATTTAGTGACTCCAATACACAATGATTTGTAAGAAAACCACAAATTTTATGAAGAACAGACCAAAAATATGAAACAAAAATCTGGACATTCTGCAAAAAATCCGAGCAGTTGAGAGGTATGAACATATCCCCTCCTAGTAAATGCTCATGATACATAAGGACACAACTGGTTTGGATTGCATGGCTAGGTTTTTAAAGGCCTTGGTGGTCATTAGCTTGGTATATATCTATGAACCTATGAACTCATTGGGTTCCTAAGTAGCACAAACATCTAGTAAAGATCTTCCAGGCAGAGAAAGACATATTGAAGCAGACACTCTGTGTACACAGGCAGTGCATTGTCCAGACTGACAAAAGTGACCAGGCTTTCCATGAGCATGTATGGCAGGACCTTGCTGTGGATGCCAGTGCTGTTGGTGGCCATAATATATCTTCAGAAAAATTGTGCCATAAGGTCACTGACATGATCCACCCTGGCTCCATCAAGGAAACCACCCTTGCACATGAAAGGTTTGTGGGAGTCTTCCAACTCAGCCCAAACTCATGGACACAGAAGTGTTACTGGCATCTCTGTCTGGGGTGACTGACAAATCCTAATATCTAGTATAGGACTGTACATTGAGGCAGTACCTCACCCACCCCATCAGGTGTCTGTGGATGATATCCCAGGTGATTATGCTCTTACATATGTAAAATGTTGTGCAGCACTACAGGGATTTCAAGGACCCAGCAATCAGAACATTCTGTACAAGGTAAGTGGGATGCATTATTTTAATGCCATAGTGTTGTACACCTGTTGCAGTACTAGGAACTGGAATTATCACTGAGTAACACTAATATACAAGGGTGTTTCTGTCTACTTTTATAGGTGATATGATGTCAGTAATTCATCTGAACCTCAGGAAGATGAGAGGTAAAGCACGGTACAATTAGTGGCTATAGTGCCACAAGTGGTATAGCTAAGGTGCGGCAAAGTGGGCAAGTGCTACAAGCACAAAGTGCTGGAGGGTTCAGTTGGCAGATCCTGATCATTCAGTTCACAGTGGCAAAATGCTGGTATTGCATTTGAAGTCAGAACTAATGTGTTGTGCAGCTCCATGTGTGGCATGAATGATCCATTTCCTGTGAAACCCATTCCGCAGTTCTAGGAGACCATTAAAGGATATGAATTAGCCAACACAGCAGGAAAGGGTACACCCCTGTTCTCCTCTTCCAATCAACAGCTGGTGCTTCTAGTTCCACTGGACATGGAGACAGCAGTAGGGACAGCAGATCAGTGGCTGACAATATTGTGTGTCCTGTACTCTGCCTGACCTGAGTGTTACAATGACCATTATGCAGCATAAGTGCAGGGCAGTCATCTAGGCACAGGTCAATGCTACTACAGCCACAACAGAACTGACTGGTGTAATGCATGGGTTGTCAGATGACCTCAGTGAGAAACTAGTGTACATAGGTAGCATTTTGGCGGTGCACCAAAGGAATCAATATCCTTCAAGGGCTTGGTATTGCGGCACACCAGGGCCAATGCTGTTCATGAGGCCATAACTCATCTGCCTTCATTATGGAAACACCTCATGTGACAGGTCGGCCATTTTCATGTACTGTCATGTTTTGCATATATAGTGACAGAGTACAGACTTCTCCCACAAATGTGAGATACATGATGGTTGTCCTCATGGCACAGTCGACCATTTATGCTCACAAAGCCTGCCGTCATCTGTACCAGCCACTGTTTATGAAATTCTTAAGAAGAGACCTCCACAAGGATGTGGACATTACCTACTTAGGACCACACAGACATCACACACACGCATACACACACACACACACACACACACACACACACACACACACACACACACACACACACACACACACACACACACACTCATTGATTTACAACCCCAAATCTGAACACTTAAAGAAATCACCATGTGATTGCACAGCCTTCCAAACTTCCCACAATCACCTGGCTGAGTGCGCACATGCGCTCGTACACACACACATACTCCCACACTCCCACATGCACACATTTTTATGTTATTAACCCCTTCACACTGTGCCCATTCCTGACCCCTGCCAGGATTCATGTCAATACATTTACAGCGGTCCTGTTGATTGTAAATCAACCAAATTCATTTAGCCAAAAAGCACTTTTGGCCAAAATCTAAAACAATCTCCTCTGCACCACTCATGTGGGGGATACCCCCCACACACTCATACTTAAATATTCCTATTTCAAAGTTGTACAAGACAGAAAAGAGAAACTTCCACTGACTCTGAAGTGCTTTCAGCTAAACTTTTTTGCCTGATTTGCATTTGACTGAACTATCTTTGCAACAACGACACATTCCCCCTGCAACTGTGGCTATTCCCTCCTGTTCATATGATGATAGCTGTGCTCTGCCCTCAGCACTCTGTTCCCAGGGTTGCTTGTGTCTGATACATAGTGTGACAAGTCTATGCAGTGTGCATAGCTCTCAACCTTTTCCTCCAGAGTTAAAGAAAAAGCAAAAACTAATTAGGGAAAGGTCCCATATTAGGGGCACTTTTTAAATGCTGTGCTTTTAACATAGAACTTCTCAAAATGATATCCAGTTTTAGAGAGATGGAACAAAAGTTTGAGAAAACAATTACTGATGTCCCTCCAAAATCTGCATAGTTGAAATGTTGTAGTATTTCATCCATCACTGTTAATGTTTGTTATGGCTAGTTTGCCCTATAATTGTGAACCAGGTGCTGCCTCTTAGCCAATGCCATGGAATATTGTACCCATCTCTGCCTTGTGTGGTAATTCCCTGCAAATAGATCCTTGATTGCCTTCTGATTAGACCCATCCTCCTTTGCTGCTTCTAGCACATCCTGTCCTCCAATGACAATGCCCTGCTCTGTCTGTGTAGCATCACCACCATGTTATGCAACATGACACAAAGAGCAGATATCTTGATGCAGGTTTCTAGAGCATACTGTAGCTTGCCACAAAAGCCATTTAAGGAGAAGTGTGCTTTCATCAAGTTAAACACACATTCGATGACTATGTATGTCTGCAATAGTGCTATGTTGTAGGCATTCTCTGTCATGAGCTGTGGGTTTGGTATCGGTGTACCGAGCCATGGCTCATTACATAGCTGGCATTGTCAGTGAGATGCCCCTGAGGGGTGTTCACTCCTCACAAATTTCTGGTGTAAGTTACATAAATCAAAGCACAGTTTAAGTGCTTTCATTTATATCCATATTGAACTTCATCAGAAACTGAACTGTAATAGAAACAAGACCCCTTATAAAACTTTAAAATTGGCACCAAAAATCCTTAAAGTAATACTGTCATAAAAACATTGTAAGCAACCTTAAAGCACATAACATAATAAAACTGCTGCAATATAATTTAATAATATAAGCACTAAAAACCAAGATTTTTATCAAAAAATAAAAAAAAATGTAAAATATGCGTTGAATATCAAATAAAAATATTTGACAGTTTTTTACATTGTTTGATGTTTATATATTTCAAAAAAAAATTATTTCATATTCAATATCTTTTTTACATTTTTTTATTTTTTGATAAAATTTTATAAGGAGTCTTGTTTCTATTACAGTTCACTTTCAGATGAAGTTCAATGTGGTTATTAACGAAAGCGCTTAGACTGTGTTTTGATTTATTAAATCTGGTTGAGTCTACCTGTGTGGTGATTTTTATTGTTTTTTCGTTTACCAGTACGCTGTTATGTTGTATTTATGAGTGTATTTAGTGATATAATTTACAAGTGTAACAGATGTGGGAATTAGGTGCACTGCCTGCATGATGCACTGACACATTGTACATTGAATCCTGTGCATTTCAGACCATCTGGCAGTTGATTGAGTGGAATCCCTGGTGGCATGAAGTACCTCGGGGAAACAGAATGTTTTATAGGGAACTGACATAGTGTTGTTTGCATCCCCTGCAGTAGGTGTAAACCACTTATGCTCCTCCGTATACTGTAGTATGACATTGAGGTACTGGTGCAGTACATATCAGACAAATGCTGGGGATGCTTCCACTATGTCGTCAGTTGGTCACTGAGAGGTCCCCTGCAGAAAGGATTATTAATGAAACACAGACCATGGTGTCCACAGGATCATTATTCCATGCCCACCACATGCCTCACGTGAATGTGGCATGTGTACTAACTACTGTATGATGTCTCTGCCCCAAACGGTAGTAGACTATTATGTGTCTACCATGGAGATAATAGTATGTTAGCTGCAATCTGATCTTTGGTGACATTGAGGGTGACAACAAGTATGGTTGTAGCTACTGATTGTCAGGCCAGCTTTTTAACATATACAGTTCAGTTACTCCTGCTGCTAACATTAACATCATAGTGCAGTCTCTGTCACTGCTCATCAAGACACTGTTATGTACAGCTGCACTGGTATTCTCCTCACCATGTATTTTTATACATTTCTGAATCACTCCACTATTTGTTTACCCTCATTTGTACTCATTTGTCTCAGTATCACGATTTCCATCTCATTGTGTAGTCATTTGTATAACATGCCAATGTAACTAGTTCATGTTCATGTGTGGCTGCACCACATATGTCTCTGAACTAGCCCCACCTTGCATGATGTCACTCATTTTGCAATGTCGCCTTACTCGGTGCTCTATTTGTTTCTGAATCCTCTTCTGAGTGTTTGTTTAGCATTTTGTCCTAATCTGGCAAATTCTAAAATGAGCATTTGTTCCAGGCTCTTACAACATGAAGTAACAGAAGCTATTTCAACATAAATTAAATTTGAATTTGCTTGATATTAACTACTGGACAGCATATTTTAGTTCAGCCATAACAGTGTCAACTTAACTATCGAGGTCTAAATTTTGTTTTCTTTATTCCAAAAGGACAGGCTCAACAGAATGATTCAGGACACATTGTAAACTGCATAAACATAGTAAGGACTAGTAAAAACAGCTGGTGAAGCTTTAAAAAGATTGTCTGGCAAGCTTAGCATATGACAGTATAAACAAGCTATTTTTCAAATTTTACTCAACTTTTTTTTTCTTTTTATTTATTACTTATTTGTAAGTTTTGTTTTATTTGTTAGCTTTTATGTGTTTACAGGCTTAATTTTGTAGCCCTGGGTTTGATTCATTCAGTCTCATCTTTCATTCTGTACAACCCAGACTACATAATTTAAACAGGTAATGCTTGATTGTTCCTGCAATGAAGATGGACATAGAAGGTGTGCCTAGCTAACAAATAAATAAATAAATAAGTAAATAAATGTGCATGCTATTTTCATTTAACTGGGTAGGTCTCACTAGCCAGGTCATGCGTATTGCTTTTTTTTTAATTGCATTCAGGAGTATAAACACATTTGCATATTTCTTTAGAACCATTTATTGCCTTTGGGCCAGAGCAAGCTGTTGAAATGACAACAGGATAATAGAGGAACCCCCATCCCAGAATTGCTCTTAGGAAGCTTAGTTATGTCTTATAATGTTTACTGCTGAAGCAGGTTTGTTTTGGTTAGATGCTGTTTGAGCTGCATTAGTATTTTCCACCAAGTGTTTTATGTGAATAAGAAGTAGGAAGTCTCTGCAAAAGTATGGCTGAGAGACAGACAGATGGGAGCAAAAGCTGCACTCATTAGTTAATCCACTTAACCATGTCTTGGCCAACACTATGGAAACTAAAACCTTAGCTGACAAAAGCTCTGAGGACTTGCATATCCTTACTGTTAAGTTGGGGCTATTGCACTCAGCTACTTCCATGAATGCAATAGAGATTCAGTCACTGTTGGCTAAACTAGATGTGCAAGAAAAGGAAATTGCCTTACTAAAAGATTACCTACATGACCCAAAAATCGTCACTGTCTGAATAATTTGTTTCCTGCGTCTAAAGGAAGGCTCAGAAGGAAGTAATGAATGGAAATTCCTGGAAAGGAACCTTCCTGATGATCTGGGCATAATTACACCTATTACCATCTAAATGATTTTAGATCCTTGAGGACTAAATCTCCTGAACCCCCCTCCCCACCAAGGCATATTAACTTTCACTTATTACATTTTGTGGATAGAGAACTACTGTTAAAGAAAGCTAAAGAAAGCAGAACTTATATAAAAATAAGATTCCTACCTATATCAGATATTTTGCCATCTTAATAATTAAGTTTAAACATAATAAGCAATCCGTAGAGTCAGCTGACCAGACTCAGGTGTTTCTATAACAATAGTTACCCATGGTAGATCTTCTAAACTTGTAATTTGCTAAAGCTGTGACACAACAGCCACCTTTTCCCAGTGTGATATAAACAAATGCCATACTTCTTGCATCATCTAATGCAGAAGAATCCCATTGTACCAAACGGTCACAACAATTAAGGAAGTTTGTGGCTGTGCAGATGGATTCAAGTTGGCCTATGAGCAGTCCATTTAGTGTGGATTACCTTCCAAAGGACATTAGCTTGCCAGAGCATTTGGTGCATAAAGAAGTGACATATCAGCTTTTTGCAGTCTCTGTGGAAAATAAGTTTGCACCCTTCCTGTGGAAGTAGAACAAGATGATGGTATGGACTCAGATAATATTTCTCCACTACCACAGACCTCCTTAGAAGACTCTCAACCTACTGACTCCTCTGTCTCTGTAAAGGGTCCCAAACAATTACATCATTTCTTTTATTAACATTGTGCAGCCAAGAAGCCAGGGAAACTGAAGCAAAAAGATCAGAAGACATGATTATTTTCCTTGCTAACTGGTGGTAATTTTAACTTGGGGTATTCATTCACCCAGGAGTTTGAATGTGTGGATTTTTTTGGGCTGGACTTGGGTGATTTTGTAGTTAGCAGTATGTGTGCTATGTTTTAACTCTACTGGAATAAACATGGATGACTTATTGTTGCATGTCACCTTATCCAGCAGCATCAACACTGCTTAATGTCTGGCATGACTGGTGCCTGCAACACTATTCATGCTACTTATATTAACTGTTGTTTGGATTTTTTGTGGTTTGATTCTTCGTTCTTCTCTGTTGATTCTTGTACATAAAAGTTGGATAGAGTGTTTGCTCCAAGTATTATTGTTCCATTAAATGTTTTATATCTTAACGTACATGGTCTGTGCTCCAGAGTAAAGGGGAATGTATTTCAATGTTGAATTTAAAAAAGCCAATACGGCTTAATTTTGGTGCAGGAACTGAAAATTGGCAAGAGACATCATCAATGTATGAGAGGCATATGAAGTGTACTTAACATGACCAACTTCTCTCACTCTTCTAAGCATGATGGGGTTAGAATATTTGTGCACCCCAGATTAACCTGAGAGCTATTTAACCAAATTACAGACTTTGAGGGTAAGTGGGTTATGATTAGAATAAAGACTCTGAAGGGACAAATAGTTTGCTGCATAGATGAATCTAATACCAATGCCCATACATTCTACACTAGTTTTCTTGCAGCCTTAGAGGGCTTTAACTCACAAAAGGACTCCATAGTGCTACAGGGTGACTTTAACGTCGGTCTGAACTTGGTCACTAACTGTACAAATCCTAAAACTGAGAGATATGTCTGGGTCCAGAAACTTATGCTAGACAGGTCAGAAGCTTTATAAGAGTTATTCATCTGTCAGACCTGGTATTTACTCTTATCACCCCACTGGAGAGAATAGTAGTCAAGTTAATTACTATCTTCTCTATCTCATTAAAAAGTAAATGATGCTGTGGATATGGAAGTAATACAATACCCATTCTCTGACCATGATGGAGTAAAACTAAAACTTGTTGGAATCATCATAAAACTCAGGTGGATAGTGTATGGAGACTGGACCCTCTCATCCTAACCAATCCATACACTAAATTATTCATTAAGTAGGAAGTAGAGTCCTTTTTACTTCATAATCCCCTGCAATCAGTGTCAGTTTTTGTACCGTGGGAGACATTTAAATTTAACCTTAAAGACATCTGTACTGTGGCAGAGGGGGCAATGGCAGGCACATAGATGATTTGGAGGCTGAAGTTCATTCCATTTTTAACTGGTTGAAATTATTTCACTTTAAGGATAAAGCACCATTACAATATTATAAGAAGCTCCAAGGATAATTAAATGAGGCTTTATCAACAAAGGCTCAGTTATATCATAAAAGAGTGGCATTACAAGATTGGATGCAGGCAGATAAACCTAATAAACTTTTACACTTTAGACCTAGACAAAGGAGAGCACGAGCAAGAATTGGATGTGTGAGAAGCAGTAGGGGAGATTTACTCATGAAACCAAGGGCCGTTAATAAGGAAATTGCTTACTATTATTTTTTTATATATGCTTTTCCAAATTTCCTTTGGCTAGACCAGGACACTTTTAGACTTTCAAGTGTATACACAGTTCTGCTGTCTGCCATATAACAACAGAGCATTTCACCACCATGGTGGACAATAGCAACCCATGACAAGTCTTAATGCCATTGAAAAATTACACCTAATGGAAAAGCTCCTGGCCTGGATATCTTATCACCCAATACTTATAAGTTCTTAAGGGCTCACTTATCCACTATTTAGTAATGCTATTTAATGCTGAAAGGCTCATTTATCCCATATCTAGCTTAATAATGGTATTTAATGCTATGAAAAACTCAGAGAAGCTGCCTATTTCTATGAGAAAATCCCATGCCATTGGGATTCCCAGACCAAATAATGATACTATGCTAGTTAATACTTATAGACCCATTTCCTTGATTAATTTAGAAGCTAAGCTATAGGGTAAAGTCATAGCAGATAGACTCCACATAGCAGATAGACTCCATAAGGTTCTTTATTTACTAATACACCCTGGCAGAGGACCAGTGCTGAACATCTGCATACATTGGTATTACACATGCAAGCAGCTGCAAGATGTAAACAAATGGCTGCAGCCATACTAGTAGATTTTGAAAAAAACGTTTGATTCCATACACTGGAATTATTTATGGCCCACCCTGAGTAAATTAGGCTTTCCTCTAGATTTTAAAACAAACAAAAAAACTCTTTATGACTCCCTTTTTTCAAGGATCCTGACAGATAAAATACTAGAAAGTTATACACCTGATGATTGGCAGGAGGCAAGGGATGCCAAGCATAGCCCTTCTTCTTCCTAGAGGTAGTAAAAGAGCAGGACTACCACATGCCTGCCATATGGCTGAAGCCACATTATGACGTTTGTACTTAGTTTCATCAAGTTTTTTTATTCCATTATGGGTTATATTGGAACCTAAGTTACTTCATAGCATGATACATAAAGCCATTACCTGCTATCTGAAAACCCTTCCTCAGCATCTGTGAGATTGGCATGCCTTAGCTATAACAGACACATTTATTCATTTAGTTATACTTTGTTGACTGGGTTAGTCCCAATAAGATTAGTAGCCTATTCTCAGGGGAGACTTGAGGTGGTATTTATACTATTAGGGTAGATTTGGCCAGATCATCATGGAATTTCCCCTACTCTTGCATGCAGCGTGAGATTTGCAGTTACACTTCCTGCTTCTGGAATGGACCCGAATGCGGCTTGGAGAATCAAGGAGCAGTATGGAGGAGAATGGTGCGAGTAATAGTGGAAGCAGATAGAAGGAGCATGAAATGACGGTGAGGGCAAGTGAACCTTCACAAGAAAATGTATTTACAGAGAAGGATGTTAAAAAAATAGAAGAGCGGAAGAAGAAGGAAATTATGATACAGGAAGAAATACAAGAGAAGTGTGAATCTACACAGGATACAGACATGTTATTTCAACAAAAACTGTTTGCGTGTGAAGCAGAATCGCAGGTGGAATGCACTGTTACAACCCCAAGTTGGGAGGGTTGTGGGATGGTATCTAAAAGACTTAATTGAACAAAGTGAAACAAAAAGAGAAAAGGCAGTGACATTAGGTGAAATAATGGAAAGAATACAAGAAGTGGAAGTACAAGAAATAAGGAGAGAAAAGAAAAAAAAGATGCAAAGAAAATAGAAGTGAAAGGAAAACATCCTGTAAGAATAAGTAGCAAGATGGAAAATGAACTTGATAGGTATAAAATATGGGACAATGTTATCTCACCAATGGGTATCAAATCCAGAGAGGTAAGAGCATTTATTTGTATTAATAAAGAGTAATTTTGTGACATTTTTTTTGAAGAAGCACAGTACATGGAGACATTCTTAGAACAATATGAAAAAAAATTATAGTCCTTGGAACTTATATGTCATTCAGGCATTTAATAGAGAGACAAACAAGAGAATGCATATACAATTTCATACAAAGGTCGAAAAAGACATTATAATAGTCTGTTTAAAAGCTGTGTGCAGAGACGTAATGGACATTACAAAGATTTATGGCAACAGAGGTTTATGGACTGGGGTGTGGGAATGTGAGGTTATTTTGCAAATGCAAAATGAAAAGATAATGCATGTACCTAGAATAATAAATGTAAAGGGAAATGAGGATTTGTAAAATACTGGGGACAACCAATGACAAGGCTCGTTTGTGACACAAATGACCATTTAATCATCAGTAATTGTGATAAAAGAAAAGGTTTTGTTGTAAAACTGGTCATAAAGCAAAAAAATGTGAACAAAAATGTATAAAATGTGAAAAAGGACAATCATGGATGGATTATGATGTAAAAGGAAAGACACACAGGCAGGGAAGGAAGATCAAGTAAAAGAGAACGCTTTACTGGAACACATAGAAGGGGCACAGAAAAAAAATAAAAATGAGGAAGATATAACAGTGGAGGTAAAAGAATACACAAGGGAAGAAAAAGAAGAAGAAATAAGTAATTTCAGTGAAGAGCGATAAGTGGGTAAAGATCAAAAGTAAAAAGAATTCCATTAGGAAAAGAGTGAAAGATAGAAAACATAAATTTAGAAATATACATATAAGAGAAAATAAGAAAAGGATAAGAATAATAAAGTGAGAATATTGGCTATGAATGTGAATAGTATAAATAATGTAAAAAGAAGATTAGGGGTGTTTGTACATTGCTGAATATATATCATAATATTAATAGACCTAAAAATTTTAATGGAAGGAAAGAGAACACAAGTAAATGAGCTATGTGAAGGTAAAGTTACATGGAATGTAGGAGAAGAAAAATGTTCAGGTATAGCAATTTTAAGCAAAGAAATTATAGAAATGGATGAAATATTAGTAATATGGGTAGAATATTAACATTGGATAAAAGATGGAAGAATCAAGTATATAGTATTTTGGCACTGTACACGCATGTTGTATAGTAGCAGAGGGAGATTATGTTTTAAAAAATCATTATTATGTTAGTGTTAATATGCAAATAATATTAGTGAGAGATTTTAACTGTGATTTAAGACATAGGACAAAAGAAGGGGCAGATGTCAAGGTCATTTCAGAACTATATAAAAGTAGAAAGATGTATTTATGGAGAGTCTTTATAAGTTCATCAAAGTTTACTTACCTTGTATGGCTGTTCATCAAACCGACATCATCAAATGGTAGTTCATTGAACATTCAAATCAGCATATGTTTTTCCCAGTTAAGTAAACTAGTTGGTCAACATACAAAAATTTGCCCTTTTCACCACCATAGTGTGGTCTTAAAGTTGGTATATATATATATATATATATATATATATATATATATATATATATATATATATATATATATATAAGTAGGGGTGCGTGGAAGGCATAGTGACCCACACTGGGGGTGTGGTTGTCATAGCCCCCCCCTCACTTTGTTGGGTTTAATTTAATGTGTTGTGTTTCAGACGGTGTGCTGGCCAACTAGTTTACTTACCTGGAAAACATTTGCTGATTTGAACATTTCATGAACAGCTGTTTGATGATATTGGTTCAATGAACAGCCGTTCGAGATAAGTAAACTTTGATGAACTAATATAGACCCATTTATAGAGCAACAACCATAGGACATACAAAAGGGGTAACTTGAAAACAGAAATTGGTTATTTTATAGCATGGGAGAGTTTAAACGTATTATACAAAGGAATGAAAATAACATGTAGCAATCTGGATAGAAAGTCAAGAAAGAGAAGGATATATAAAAATAGGTAGAGGCATCAAAAGAATAAATGAAACAGAATTGAATGATTATGTAAGGAAAATGATTTTCAGTTATGGTTAGATCATATAGATATGAGGTTTCACAAAGATTGGACAAATTAGAGGATAAGTTTAAAAGAAAAATACAAAAAAGAAGTTTTATAAAGGCAAAAGATAAAAAGAATACAAGATAGTTGTAAATGTAAAGATATCAGTGATCCAGACTTTAAAGATATAATAAGTAACAAAAAACGATTTATATGTTTTCCACATTGAAGAATAATTAGGATCTATCCAGTTAATGATAGTTCTTAATATGGAAGCTTTTATGTATGATTCTAGATCTGGAGGTTTAATTCCACTAATTTCCCAAGATCTAATATGATGTGTATAGACTATTCTATTTCTTTTTGCATACCAAAGAAAGTTTAATAGAATTTTATTTATTTATTTCAAGATTTTCTATTCAGGTACTATAGGAATAACTTGTGCAATGTAATTCATTTTTGGAAATATTGTCATTTTTATTATTTGTAATCTGTCTTCAAATCTCAAGAACATTTCATTCCAGCTTACTATTAACATTTTTATTTTATTAATTATGTTGCTATAATTTGTGGCTAACGTAGATTCCAAATTATCACATAGTGTTATTCCTAAATATTTTATTATGATGAAAGAACACTCTTACTGGAATAGTTATTACTCCTGGTGGTTCAAGTCTAAGTCCTGAAAAGGACTTGGCTATTCCTGACTAGTCTTAAGGAAGGCTGTTTTGGCTCTTAGAAGGGCCTTTGTAGTCTTGAGGAAGACTGTTTTGGCTCTTACAAAGGGCCTTTGTGGTGTGGAGAGGGGGTCCTGAGGAGGAACTTTGTATACCTCAGGAGGACTGTTTTGGTTCTCAGAAGAACCTTTGTGGTGTGGTGGTCCTGAGGAGGACCTTTGTAGTTCTTAGGAGGACTGTTGTGGTTCTGAGAAGAAGCTTTTTGGTGTGGTGGTCCTAAGGATGACCTTTGTAGTCCTAACAAGGACTTTTTGTGTAGTACCTGTCAGGTAAAAGGTTGGGTAGCACCCTCTGAGTCTCTGGCACTGTCAGCAGATCTTTATCTGGTCCTAAAAAGGACCTTTGTCAGACCTGATAGGTCCTCAGTGTGGTCCTAGCTAGTCGTCATCTAGTCGTTATAAAGACTGCTGTACCTCCTTGTTGGTCAAGGCTGGGCTAGGAGATTTTCAGGTGGGTAGCCCTTGAAAGGACTGGTGTGCCCCCTTATGGTCCAAGGCTGGGCTTATCGGTGGAAAGACAGTCAGTCTTTTGAGGGTCCTGAAAAGGACCTAGATAGCCCTTGGAAGGACTGTTCAAAGTTAAAAACCCCAATCCCTTATAGGTACAGAGAGAAATAATGTGATGGGCAGGCCTTAGACAAAACCAAGATAGGCCACAGCTAAGCACATATACTTCACACAACAAAACACAATTAGCATGCAAGGTGATCACTGTGAAATAAATGAATCCTTGAGCCTGTTCCAGTCCAAAAGAAATCTTTTATTCAGTCTTTGCAGGTTACAATTTCCAATACAACCTTCCTCTAAGCATTGTTCTGAGTGACTAAACCTTGTGTAGTGTGCTTACTTTATACAGATCTAAAGGAGGTGTGTCAGATTAGACAGCCAACCACAAAGGTGGGGGGTTGGGTAGGACATTACCTTTATTTTGCCAATTCCCCCTGGTGGGTGTGGTTAGCCATTTTCATTTTTCAATCAGGTCCAGAATGTTGTTACAACCAATAGTCTTGTGTTATATTTCATAGAACCTTATCTGAGTTATACTACCTTACTTTTACTCCTTTTAACAAAGTTTAGAATGTTAAAATTCATCAAGTTTTAAGTGGTCCACTAATGCCTGCATTTTGTTTTAGCTACTAGTAGAGATGTGCCACTTAACCATTATATTTTACACTTTTTTGGATAACATATGACAAGTAATTACCACAAAAGACAAAAAATATTAAAGACATTAGACTAGACATCAATCTAAAACATAGGCCAGAGCTTCTCTGGGAGTGCCAGAAAAGAAAATGTATCTTTATTTTTGCTCAGAGTTTGTGACCAATGCTTTTGCTTATTAGCTTTTCTAGGGAGGAAGGAGAGTGTGGAGGGAACCCAGAGGTTGCAATTTGATGTAATATAATATACTTACCTAAAAAATTCTGATCCCAAATGTTTTTGGGTGTCTCTATAATATATCTTTTTATTTTTATTGTTGTATTGTTGTAGTGGCCCTTTTCCCTAATCATGTAAGATTACAAATCATGTGATTTAAATTAGTTTTGGATTACCAACATTAAAATAAAATAAAATAAAAATAAATAAAGATAAAATAAAATAAAATAAAATAAATAAATATAATAATAAAATAAAAAATAAAATAAAGATAAAATTAAAATAAAATAAAATAAAATACAAAACAATCAAGAT
This sequence comes from Protopterus annectens, assembly GCF_019279795.1. NCBI lineage: Eukaryota > Metazoa > Chordata > Ceratodontiformes > Protopteridae > Protopterus > Protopterus annectens. Next base: position 811,481,623 of record NC_056731.1, on the reverse strand, counting down.
AAAATGAACTAAAGTAAAATAAAATAAAATAGAAATAATATAGTTATATTTTAATATTTTAATCCTTTTCAGCCTCTTCAAGTATCAGTGGTGCCCTTGTTTTTTAGATCCAAACAGGAGAGCTACTTAAGCTTTAAGGACCAGGGTTCCCTCCTTTTTAAGTATTAAACCTTTACAATTTACATTAAACTGATGAGATTCTATGAGTGGGTGATGTTAGAACTTACTGCTTTGGGACATTACTTTGGGGCAGCTTTATAATGCTTTTAATAGATAGAAAAAACATTATCCTGTTGCTTAAATACAATAATTTGTGGTTTTGGCATCAAAAAGATGCTAGAATATGCTCAGGGGCCCTAACTAGGGGGTTGTGGCTGGCCCTATGGAACTGAGGGTCGGCTAGGAAGGGTGTAGGAGCCCAGTGGTGGAATTATCACCATGTGGAAGTGGAAAGTTTAAAATAAGGCTTTAAAACATTATTTATGGAATATAGAGACAGCAGTGTCCTTCAGGAGAAATCTCCAGTTAGTATTGGCTTGTCCTGTGGATTTATTTAACTATTTAATGGTATTTTATGGTTATGGCACCAAAAAATGCTAATTTATGTTCAGGGGCCCTACCTAGGAGGTTGTGGCCGGCCCTGTGGAATGGAGGGTCGGCTAGGAAGGGTGCAGAAACTCGGTGGTGCAAAAACCACCATGTGGAAGTGGGAAATTTAAATTAAGGCTTTAAAATGTTATTTATGGGATATAGAGGCAGCAGTGTCTTTAAGGAGACATCTCCAGACAGAGATGGCTTGTCCTGTGGATTTATTTAAGTATTTAATGGTGTTTTCTGGTTTTGGCACCAAAAAACATTGGAAACCTCTCAGAGGCTGTAACTAGGGTGTTGTGGCCGGCCCTGTGGAACTGTGGGTCGGTTAGAATGGGTCCACATACTTGATGGTGCTGATTCCACCATGTGGAGGAGGGAAGTTTAAAATTTGGATAATGTGATAAGAGTAAAAACATTCTACCCAGTGTTTAATGAAAGTCTTAAAGCCTGCTAGTCCTGCTTAGTCCTATTTAAGGGTTATATCAGTTTCAGTGTGAAACCAGGAGCACAATTCCAATTTGATCTAATTCACTTAAATTACAATAATTGGTCCCTTGTATTTCTTAATTAAATTTAATTATAAGATTATAGGATTGTGGGGTTATGAGAAATAACTGTTCCCTTGGGGGAAAGTTGTATGCTATCTGAGCAGAATCTTAGGTCTGAAAGCTACAGTTTTGGTATATTCTGGTTGAGATAAAAAGCAGGTTTTAAATGCAGTTTGTAAATGCAGTTCTGGCATATCCTGGTTGAGATAAAAACAGTTTGTGATGAACATCTGATTGATTAAATAAAAATAATTAAAAATACTAGACTTGCTTGTGAAATGGAATCCAACAACTAAGGTAAGATTATTAAATCAAACATTGTGCTTGTCAAGGATGGTTAGAATTTCACATACCTGTTGTCCAACCGTTGTCCAGAGAAAAGCCACATGAGAAAGAAATTACATATTGGGAAAAAACAGTAAATCCCATTGTCAAGTGTCCATGAAAGTCCTATGTTGTTTTTTTTTATTTATTTAACCAAAAAGTCCATAGTTGAGTGTCTTCAAGTTTAAAATATGGATTATGGATTCCATAGTGTTCAAATCTGGTGTTTTTTTCACTGCAAGTTCTATTTGCCAGGTCAGTTCTTTGCTTTCCAGGCATGAATTGTGGTCTCAATTAAAGGGAGAAATGTGAAATGGATGCCAGGCAGCTACTCAGAAAACCCAGGAAGAAAAAACTCTACATCATCTCCAAACCTGAAATGGAGGCACTAAGAGAGCTTAGACAGGATGACTCCCGGAGGGTGATGAAAGCAGACAAAGGAAGAGGGATACTGATGACCGACACCACCACCTACACAGGCAAAATCACAGCCATGCTGGATAATAGGAGCTACTACGAACCCGCAGACTATGACCAAACAAAAAACGCCTACAAAAACCTAAATCTAAGTCTGGAAGACCTACACAATGAAGAGATTATTAGCTCCAAGATTCTGGACTTTCTAAAAGTGCAATACCCAAACCTCCCACAGTTTTTCGGCATCCCCAAACTGCACAAAAATCTACTAGATCCACCATACAGGCCAGTCATAGCATGTGGAGATTCCATCACCGAACCCACATCAGTTTACCTGGACTTCACCCTCAAACCCTTGGCAGAGAACAACTGGTCTTACATCTTGGACTCAAAAGATTTCCTTGATAAAATCAAGAACCTCAACCTATAAGGGCACTCAAAACTAGTCACAATAGATGTGGAGGCATTATATTCAGCATTGCCCCATGACTACTGTATGCAGGCAACCATTGAGGCCTATCACAAAGACGCTGCTCTGCCAGGGGAAACAGAAAAGATCAGCAAACTACTATCCCTGGTTTTGAAGAACAACTTTTTCAGATTTGATTCAAGGATATACGGACAAACCACAGGGATCACCATGGGGGCAGCCATGGCTCCAAGCCTGGCAAATACAGTCCTAAGAAAATGGGAGATGGATTTCGTTTATGGGTCCCCATACTTTAAAAAGATGGCATGTTATTCGCTTTATAGATGACATCTTTCTAGTTTGGGAGGGCAGCAGTGAGAACCTCCAAGACTTCCTCACATACATCAACTCCACCACCAACTTCCTCAGGTTTACCCATAAAATAAGCCTGGAGAATGTTGAGTTTCTGGTTCTCGTGTTGGTCAAGGACCTGGTGGGTAATGGCATACACCACGACCTCTACAGGAAACCCACCAGGGTCAACTTCCTCCTTCACGCCAGAAGTTTGCACCCCTCCAAACTTAAGAAAAATGTCATTAAATCTCTGGGCCTCAGAGTAGCCATGGTAACCAAGGACCTGAACAACTACCTGAGGAACATTGAGGAACTGGGAAAAGACTTCCTGGTCAGGGGATACACCAACAGGATGATCAGGCAGGTACTGGACCCCATAGAGCACAGAAGGAACAACATTTTCAAATTACACCAAAGCTGCAGATTTAAGGACTACTACAACAAAGACCATCAGCTAAACTGCATCCTACAATATTCCCTGGATTACAAGGATGCACAGAAAATCATCACCGACAACTGGCCAATCATCAGAAGCAACCGACACTTTGGACATATTTTTCTGGATAAACCCAAATTCACCATCAAAAAAGGCCCCAGCATCAGGGACCACCTAGAGAGGAAAAACAACATTGACAACTCTACACCTAAAGGAACCTACCCATGCAGTGATCCCCCCTGTCACTTCTGCAGGTACACCAGCAGAAAAGACAGTTTCTCTTGTCCCAATAACAAGAAGATCTGCAAGGCAAAAGTTTTGGGTAACTGCACCACCAAAGGGAGAGATATTTGTTTTTGAATGTCTAACTTTAACTTTTCTGGTATCGCCTTTACCTTTACTAATTTCAGATCTAAGTTTGATGTATTAGTTATATGTGAAGTATCATTATAATGGTCAGAGAAATAATGTTTAAATGCATCTAGTATATCATTTATATCCGAAACCTTTTTTTTTTTTCCTTCCTTCATGTATAATACTTGTAATATTATTTTCAATCACATTTTTTTAATCTTATTGCTAAAGTATGCATATGTTTGGGTGATACTGCATAGGAACTAAGTTTTAACTTTTCTACAGCTATATTAGTTTTGTGAGTTAGGATTTCATTATATCTTTTGTTTTCCATTGCTTTTTTATGATTATTTTGTGTGTAAGTAGAAGAATTAATAGTGAGATCCGTAATTTGTTTTTGGGTGTTACATAATTCTGATTCCCACTCTTTTAGCTTATTTTTATACCATGAAATAATTTTTCCATTTAGATAGTCTTTCAAGGTATCCTAAAGATTAATTACATTTATTTCAGTAGTGTAGTTTATATATAAAAAGAATTGTACTTCTGAATCTAACCAAGGTTTAAATTGTTTTAATTTTGTAATGTAAGCTGGAATTCTTAACATAAAAATGAATTTCTTATAATTTGTATGTATTTTGAGAATTAATTAATTATGGTCTGAAAAGGGACAAGGGAGTATGGAAAATGTTATTATTTTTTAATTTAGCTCTTGTGATATGAAGATTTTTATCAATTCTTGTATGTGTCCCACTATTATTTTTCTAAATGAAAATAAAATAATTAAAAATTGTATATTAAGTGAACAAAATAATAGGGTGTGGCACGTATTGACTGTTAATATTCAATATAATATAACAAAACCAACAAACTTAAATTATATAAATAATATTTATATTTACAATTTATTTAGAAGATTTATATATACTAACATGGATATTAAGATTTGGCAAGACTTAATAATACCCTTTAGCTCTACAAAGAATTTCTTCAATAAAATTCATAATGTTATTTTAAATGGATGGGAGGGGAAAAACTTTACTTGTTGTCAACATTGTATAGAGAATCAAGTAATATTAGACATTCAACAAATTCAGAATAGATATGACATTCTATCAGCAGATTTGTTGATACTACAAAGCATATTATCATATGTTAAGGATCATAATAGTAAAATTATTAATTATCCTTATAAAACTAGTCCAAATTTGATACATCTAATATCTGAAGTTATTTATGACAATTATAATTGGATGAATCTAATTTCAAAAGTATACAAAATATTGATAACATATAAAACTAACCCTAATGCAAGATATTGGAATTTCATAGCAAAAGGATGTCACACTAATCTATCAATTGAGAGTAAAACAAATATTTTATGTTCTGTTAACTTAACCTTTAATTTACAAGTATGGAAAATATTTACATGGAAATATATTCACAGGGCATTTATTATACTTGATAAACTAGCCAAATTCAATTCATTTGACAAATTCATTTATTGGAAATATTCTTTAAACTGTAAAGCTGACTGGTCTCATATATTTTTTGATTGTATTGTATTAATATAAAAAAAAATTCTGGGAAGAAATTACTATTTTTCCTCCAAGCTATATTCACAGATACCTTTATTTTAACCAAATCTTTAGTCCTCTTAAATGTTACTGATACTATTGGAATGAATAAAAAAGATCTATACCTACTTTGGTCCATACTAGCTGTGGCAAGAAAATGTATAACTAGAAAGTGGAAATCTTCACAATTATTTGGGGATCAAGATTAAATCCAATTAAAAGAGGAACTCTTTATATTATGAAAAATGAAGGAGGATTGGGTTTAATAAATCTAATTGTGCACACAGCATCATTGAATTTGTATAAAGTATTGATATGGATAAAGGAAACAAAGACAATTTGATAGCAAAGATAATAGAAGAAAAGTACAACGAAATGTGGGCGAAACTTAAACACTTAAAAAGAAATAAAGGAATTACAAGTACAGAATGAAAATTTATCAACAGAAGTAATATAGAAAAAAAATAGAAAGGAATGGTATGAAAATATAATGAATACATTTTATTATATCTCCCATGGAAGCATTTGGAAGAAAGAAAATTAAAGCTATAAAAGTAAGAATGGATAGATATGAAAAATCTTTTGAATGTACAGATTTTCTGTGGAGATTATCCATAAATAAGCTTCCAGTAAAGGCAAATATGCCCTATAAGAAGACAGGAGACAGAGTTTGTACACATTGTTGGGAAGTAGAAACTGCTGAACATGTTTTTTTTTTTTTTGAAATGTGAAAGAGTAAATCAACTATGGAAAATAGGTGAAAAAGAATGTATAAACAAAAATGTTTTGTATAATATGGTTATTTGGTGTGAAAGAATGAATGAAATAAGATTTAATGGAAAGTGGCTATTGTCAGAAATTTTGAAACAAAAATACAATTTTGGTTGTGGAAAACGAGTGGGGAGAATCAAAAAGATACAAAGAGAGGAAATATGTAAAACAGTTGTAAATAATTGTAAATAATCTGTATAAATTGCTTATATAATATATATAATGTATATTATGAATTTTAATAAAGAAACCCTACTCTTCATTGTTGGAAATAGGACCCATTTTGCAGGAGCACTTCCTGTTTCTGTTCCAGATGCAGAGACAGCCATGAGAAACAGGGAAGCAGATGGTGAGAGAAGGAGATGATGGAGTGGTGATAGAAAATGAGAAAGCAAATACTAAGACCAAAAAATGTGTGCAGGATTCTAAAGAGAAGTTTCAAAGAGATTTGATGAAGATGAGTCAGCAAATGATAGATGTATAATTTCTTCCAGTTTGGAGGGTTATTAGATGATTTACTTAAAGAAATGATGATGCAGAGAGAGACATGAAAATGAAGGAGACATTTCCTGAGGAGACATTATGGAGAAAATGCAAAATGAGGATGCACAGACAATCCTGAAAAATAGTGGTGAGATGGAAAAGAAAACATATGCAAAGAAAGTAAAGAAAGGCAAAAAGGGAGTAGCAGAAAGGAATGCAAAAGAAAATGAAAAATGGAAGTACATAGCAAGGATTCAAAGTAAAAAAGACAAAGAAATGGACAAGTATGAAGTGTGGGACAATTTAATAGCTTATTTGCATATAAAAGTACATGAGGTAAGAGAAAGTATTCTTTTTTTTTTTCAATAATAAATCGTTATTGCTTTACCATTTTGCATACAAACTTAAACAAAACAGAAATATCGATAGGTTCCAACTAATGTTTCTAATAATAACACAACAACATATATACAATATTTACATGAATGCTTCCAACTGTAACAACAAATTATAGAAGAACATATGAAGAGAATTAAAAATAGATCAACTATCTAAAAATTTTACTTATTAATAAATTTCCCTTATAATGTATATATGTCTCAGGGTACGTTTGGGTTCAATGTATTACGCCAATATAATATTAAAAATGTGTTCCCAAATTTTTGGATTATTGATATTTTTATTATGTTCATTAAGGAGTAATTTGTGGGCTAATATATGTCTCATTGCTAAAATCTTAAAGTTATCCCATGAGGTTTGAGATGGATTTAACCAGTTTGTAACTATAGACTATGTAGTGATAAACATGAATACTATAATAACAGGAGGCATTAATTGTGATTTAAGAGGCATGCATAAAAAGAAAGGAAATAATATCAGAAAATGTTAGAAGTTATAAGATGTGACAGGTTAAAACCTTAGGATAAAAATTCATAGACTTACAAAAAGAGTATGTATAGAACTGAAATAGATTACTTTATTGTATCAGAAGGTTTAGTTATAGGAGAAGGGGAAGTACTTGAAACAGGAATTTCTAATCACTCAGCAATATGGTTAGAGATAAAGGAAAAATGGAATATATAAAAATAGGAAAAGGAATAAAAGGATAAATGAGAATGCATGGAATGAAGAAGGAAATAGATTATTACTTTTATGGAAAGATCATAGTACTATGAGAACATTTTATAAAAATTGGTCTAAATAGTGGATAATATTTAAGGAAATATATAAAAATGTTTTCTTACAGTAGCAATATGATGTGAGAAAAGTAGAGAAAGAAAAATATAAAAGAGCATATACCAATGCACTGGAAGATTTAGAACATAATGATAGAATGTACTTTGACAAAGAAAAATAATTATATGAAAGAAATCAAGAAAAATACAAGGTCTGTTATATAAGCAAAGGCATTTTTACAAGAAAAAAGAAGTATCAGATTACTTAAACAGATTAGTAAAGAAATATGATAGTATAGTGAGAGAAATAAAAAAATAAAAGGAGAAATAGAGAGAACTCAGGAAAATATTATGACTAATGTAGTACAATATGTACAAGAAATGTTTAATGAAGAAAAGACTGTAGAGAAAAAACATGGAAAGTAAAAAAGTTAACAGAAAAAGAGAATAAAGAGTTGGAAAAGGAGATTTATTTAAATGAAGTAGATAAAGTATTAGGACAAGTAAATATAGATTCTGCTGCAAGACCAGATAAATAGGGCATGAAATGCATACAAATGTAAGGTTTAGGTGTTGTAATTAGGATAGCAGGCATATATTTTACAGTAAATGCAATTTTTGTTTTAGGTATAAAATTTGGGAATAAAGACATAAGTAGAATTCAGAGGGAAAACAATCAAAGAGATAAAACATACCTGTCTTTTCTGGAGAATGTATAAATTATCATTAAGACAAAAAGCTTATTTAATTAATCAGTACTACTGGGAACAATAGCATACTTAGCAAGTGGATTTATGTTCTGAGCAGTATTTGAAAATGAATTATTGCAGATTATTTTATTCATTTATATTGGGTTCTAGATTAACCACAATAAAAAGAGGAGTTTTGCATGTAAATAAAGAGGAAGAAGGCTTAGCTGTAATTAACCCAGTGGTATATGCTGTCTCATTAAATTTGCACAAATAGTTTAAGTGGATAAATGAAAAAGATGAGAGATTAGTAGTAACATTATATAAATAGAGCTATGATAAATTTTGGGGTATGGTAAAAATGTAAAAGGGAAAAATAGTGCATAAATAAAGAAAACGTTACTAAGTAAAAATATTTTTGTGGAAAATAAAAATTGATGATATTAAATAAGATAGAAAATTATGGTATAAGAATGTAATGATAAAACATTACTATCTAAAACCATGGGAAAATCAAACAGATAAAAAAATGAAAGCTATAAAAATAAGAAGCAAATGGTGTAATCAGAAAGTAGAATGTCAAGATTTTTTGTGGAGATTGATAATAGATAAATAGCCAGTACAAGGAAATATGCCATATAAAAAAGTGATAGAATATGTTTACATTTTATAAAAGAATAAACTACAGAATATGTATTTTTGAAATTTAAAAGAGTAAAAAAGATATGAGGAAAACTATGTAAAGAAGATTTTTTGAAAAATATAAAAGAAGTGGATAAAATAAACGTGGATATTATTAAATATGGATACAGGTATAATGTAGCTTAATGTCTGGGATAAGCTCTTTTCTATAGGACTTTAAGTGACTAGAACATTGAGAAGTGAACATCGTATACTTTACATTGTGTTTGCTTAACGCCCTTCTGCACAATGTCTTACCGTTTATATATATTTGACTGTACAGAACAGACTTATATGTGGCCAGACATCGTGCAGAAAGATGTTAAGTGATTCACACCTGTATTGTAAAAATAAAAGTAAATAATATGTTAATAGAATAGCTAAAAAGTTACTTTATATATATATATACACCCTCACAAACTCCCCTTGAGTACCTTGTTCCCCATTGGCCCTTTTTTTCAATTATAAAGGAATTCCCAATACTATTCTAGCATGTCCAAAGGTCAGTTATCAATCTCCTCTCCGGTCCAGCTGGTGAATCTGGGAATCTTGAGGCAATGTTACAACTGCCTCATGTACACAGACAACCCTCTCCTCCTCCCAACAAATTCCAACACATGTGAGAGATGCAACCATATAGCCAAACTGGAGGCTAAGCTCTCTCAACTCAGTACTGGCGTAACCAGTCAGGAGGAGAAGGAAACCACACTCACTACAATTCCAGTCTCACATAGACCTGCCACAACAGCAAACCAAACACATAAACACACAAGAACATACTCGGAGGTTCTAAATAAAAATCTGACTAAGCAGCAGGGACCTCCAAAGCAGACACCCAAGCAACCGCTACCCCAAAACAAAACACGTGCAACACATAGCTCACAAAGCCAGTGTGCCGAACAGTCACAGCCCTTAAGGCTAAACAACACACCTGATACACTTGTAATAGGTGACTCTATCGTCAGGCACACTGACATTCTGCTCACCAGGCTGAACAAGGAGAAGGTCATGGTGAGCTGCCTGTCGGGCACTAGGATCCGCCACATAACACAAGCACTCAGGTCACTCCAAGGCAAGTACAAATATGACTCAGTCATTGTCCATGCTGGTGTGAATGACCTGAGATGTACCCCCCTGGACTACATGAAAAGAGACATAGAGGAGCTCTCTGAGCATGTAGCCCAGGCCGGTATGACCCTGACCTTGAGCAGCATCTTACCCTCACCAAGAATGATGCCACAATATGAAGACAAGATGATCAATTTCAACAACTGGCTTAAGTATTGGTGTCATTCAAAGAGGATCCAATGCCTGTCAGCCTGGGATGACATGCTCGACAAGCCACGATGCTTCGCTAGGGACGGCTTGCACCTGTCACCCCTGGGCTTTCAGATATTGGCAAAGGCTCTTGCTACCCCCATAGTGCCTTTTTTAGGCAAGGCTCAAAAGACAAACCCACTTCCATAGGTATCACAAAGGATAAGAAACTAAGAGTAATGCTACTCAACGCCAGAAGTATAAATCTCAAGATGCATGCACTCGAAACTCTCCTTAGCATGGAGAACATCGATATCTGTGCAGTAACAGAAACCTGGTTAAAGGCTCCCAAGAGCACCCCAGCACTACTAGGTTATACCTCATACCATGCTTTTTGGCCCCAAAACTTGGACCGAACCACAAAAGGAGTGGGAGTATCAATATTCATCAAAGATACCCACACCTCCAGGTTGGTGGCACAGCAAGAAGCATCAGAGACTATCCATATGCAACTAACAGTGGGTAAAACTGCCTTCCAGTTTATAGCCTGCTACAGACCACCCTCCCAAATCCAGGAACCCCACTCGGCCTTCCTGAGAACACTGGAAAATATGAAGGTCTCTCCAAACACCATTATATTGGGCGACTTCAACTACCCAAACATAGACTGGGAGCATTACTCTAGCTACACCACCCTAGCCCAAAGGTTCCTAGAATTTATAAACTCATATGCTATGGAACAACTTGTTACTACTCCCACAAGAGGAGAAAACATACTGGACCTGATCATCCCCAACATGGGGACTCTATGCTCCAGACCAGAAGTGTATCCCTCACTGGTAAGATCAGACCATAAACTAATCTCACTGGATATTCACATCCCAACCCCACACCTCCCAGAAAACCACAGTGAAAAACTTCTCTGAAGCAAATTTCACACTCCTCAAAACCGAGGTGGAATCCTTCAAAGCCCCCGGGCCTGTGGAAAATACTGCCCAGACCGCAGAATCCTTTATAAATGCATTCTATGAACACCTTCAGGAATGCATGGATCATGCAATCCCAAATAAAACCAAGACCCAATCCTCCAAAGGCAGATGTCCTGTCTGGTGGACCCCAGTCATAAACAAACTATACAATAGAAGGAGGAAGCTACTACATGATAGAGCAAAATCCCAAAAGGGAAGGCATCTCTGATCAGTATTAGCAAAAAACTACGGGCACTCATAAAATCGTCTAAGGCCAGCTTCGAGAGAAAAATTGCACAGGACACTAAGGATAATCACAAGGCTTTCTTTAGTTACGTTAGGAACCTGGGTGGGAATTCCCAGATATGCTCAGAATTAGTCCAAAATGACAAAAAATACACCGAACCCACAGACATTGCCAACATCCTAGCTGACAGGTTCAGCGCAAACTTCTCCCCTCTCCCCACCAAAAGGGCAAATATCTATCTCAGCAGAGTGCTGCCCCCCCTGACATCTCAGATGCTCAGGTAAGAGCCGCCCTCTCCAAAGCAAAAAACACAGCATCAATGGGACCAGACGGTGTCCCGGGCTGCGTCCTACATGAACTACAAGAAGAGCTAAACCCAAACATAAAACTACTGTTCAGTCTCAGCCTTACTACAGGATATGTACCCAAAGAGTGGCGTACAGCAACAGTGGTCCCTCTTCACAAAGGTGGTGCCTCAACGGATCCTGGAAACTATCGCCTCATAAGCCTGACTAGCTTGGTCTGCAAAGCTATGGAAAGGATCATCATGGACCTCATAAATAAAGATATTGGGGACCTACAGACACTGGATCCTACCCAGTTCGGCTTTGTTAAGGGCAGATCCTGCCTCTTAAACCTGGTCAATTTCTTTGAAACAGTCACCAAGGCCATTGGCGAGGGGAAGGTGGTCCACACAGCCTACCTGGACCTCGCAAAAGCCTTCGATACAATACCCCACTCGGGCATTATAGATAAGCTCAGCAGCTTAAATATAAACCCCTATGTCACTAGATGGGTTGCAAACTGGCTCAAGGACAGAACCCACATGGTTAGAATTGCTGGAGCCATGTCAGACTCCAAACCAGTTACAAGTGGCGTCCCACAAGGCTCAGTCCTGGGACCTCTCTTGTTCGGTATATATTTCTCGGAGGTACAGGCCAACACGGAAGGACTGTGGCTGACAAAGTTCGCAGATGACTGCAAACTGGGCGCCATAATCGACTCTCCAGCCGACACAAGCATCATCCAAAAGGGCCTCATAGAAACAGACAACTGGTGCCAGAGCCATGGCCTCAAGCTAAATGCCAAAAAGTGTATAGTCATCCCCTTTGGCAAAAACAAAGTGCCCACAAATTACCATATAGGTGGTAATCCATTAAGTACAGAAGAAGTAATTAGGGACCTGGGGACCCAAGTTGATAGCAATCTCTCATTTGACAACCACTTGGCCAAAGTGGTTAGAAGAACATTTTTTGTAGCCCACCTAATCATGAAGGGATTCACATCTAGATCTGGGGAGGTCATCGTGCCTCTTTACTCATCCCTCATCAGGCCCATAATTGAGTACAATGCCCCTTTTGGGATGTACCTTACCAGACACCTGCAGCAACTGGAAAGACTCCAAAAGTACCTCACCAAGAGGAACAAAGGGCTCAAACAGATGCCATATGCTGCCCAGTTAAAGAAACTCCAGCTCTACTCAGTGGCATACCGCCTGCTCAGAGGTGATCTGTGCCTGACGTATAAAGCCATGTCCAACCCGGAATTAATGGACATGCTGCACCTCAGAAAATCCAAATCCCATCGAGCTACATGCTCGAGAGACTTGAACCTCAGCACTGAAATAAATAGGACATGCTGGAGGGACAGATTCATAACCCAGATGCTCCCTTCACTCTGGAATAAAATCCCAGTCCAGGTTAGGCAGAGTCCCTCATTGACTCTCTTCAAGAGGAATCTTGATGAGTGGATGAGAGATCGTAGGTTTACCCCGGGTATCACTTCTGTGTCACTGTTAGACAGAGGCACAGTATACTAACGTCGAAAAAGGGCATAGCAAAATTAATTTAAAATGGGTGGTGAAAGCCAAACACACTCTGGCTAGGCTTATAAATGCCCTAGGGCAGATAGCCTAGTATGGACCTATGAACCTATATATATATATATATATATATATATATATATATATATATATATATATATATATGTTAAATGGAATGAAAGAATAAATTAAAATTTGTTTAATGGTAAATGGATTTTTAGCAGCAATATTAAGTAAAATCAGATGGTTTGTATGGAAAAGGGAATGGGGCTCTAATAGGGATGAAAACTTACTATGATTGTAAAAAAATTATGAATATGTGTAAACAGATTTATATATATATATATATATATATATATATATATATATATATATATATATATATATTATATATATATATTTGTACACTTATTAATATTTGTAAATATGTTGTAAATAATAGTCATTATGTATATAAATAAAGAACCCCTACTCTTTTCAATAGGTGCTGTGGGATCTTTTACATCCATCTGAGCTTCCACCAACTCAAGCAGTTTGAGCCTCAGTTTAACATCTCATCCAAAATGTGACACACTCAAGAGTACAGCATCCCCCCTTATGCTGAACTGCACTGTCAGCATTTGATCTACATGGTGTGGGAATAGAACCTGAAGCTGTCTGTACTAAAGGCAAGTATGCTACCTGTTGTGCCATTGATAGGGCAAAGCCATGATGAAGATACACAACTGTCAATCCATTCTAGATATTTAGCATATGAAAGCCCCAATTTGGAATAACCCATACTTAAAAGTTGGTGGCAAGCCACTCCTCAGGAAAAGCTGGGAAGAAGGGGAACTACAAAGGATGGCGCAGCTTATAGACAACAGAAGGAAAGCATATGTTTTGTATCCTTTGGCTAGTTCCAGGATGTCTGCAGTCTTTCTTCTGTAGACCATTGACAGTATTTGCAGTTGAGACGTGATTAATATTTTCCCCATATAGAACTTGCTTGATTGTGCAATATATAACTTTTCAACAATAAACATTAAGTAATATCAGACTTTCCAAGCCATAGGAAAACATACATTAGTTAAAGATTTTACATATTTATTTGCTCCTTTCTAAGCTAAGCTTAGAGCTATTCAAATTGTAAACTTGCAACTAAAAATAATAAATTGCATTGCCAGCAGTACAGACTTGCTAGATCACTTTATTCAGCCTAAAATAAGCACTTTCATCTCTAACTATTTTAAAAAATTTTCTCAGACACAGAATTAGCTTGAAACTGCCCTTTTGAAACCTTAAAACAGGTGACATGATCCATTCCAATGCAACCTTCCCTTAAAGGTATATGTTTCCAAACGTTTAAGATAAATGCCCACAGGTAAAAGTGAGCCCGCTGAAATTTATAAAGTCCTAAAGCTTCAATTACAGAGTATCCACATAGCAACATTATAAAATGTATATATCAACATACTGTGAACAAATAGGTTAAATAAAATTAGTGAAAAATCTGAAAATGTATTTAATACTGAAAAATTTATTATGTTAAGTTTTCAAAATACAAATTAAGCAAGTTAATCAACACACATACAGCATATATTTAAGTTACTTGCAAGAATGAGTTTATAACTGACCTTTTGGATGTGTGTAAGTTCAAAACTACCTAGTTACTCCCTTCAGTTTCAGTATGGGACTAACAGATCAATGTTCATTCAATCCAGGTCAGTTACAAGCATTCATATGCAACTGCCAAAATAGTTCCCTTTTTTCTAAAGTGATTGATCCTGGGCCCCCTCGGATGTTCCTGGCCACCCTTTCTATAGCAACAAATTTAAAATGATGTCCCAGGTACACTTGGATGTGTTTATACAAAGCATTAGTCTGTTTTTCCTGATGCTGTACTCATGTTCTTATAGTCACTCCCACAATTTGTATTTGTTTTTTCTGATGCAGAAGCTAGAACAAGATTGGCACAGTGCACCATATACCACCCCACTCATGTCAGAATCATGTCCACCTTGTGTGGTGTATTTCTTCCCTTGGGTGGTATAATGTTCACCGGTATGGATGTATTTACAATAATGACAATGATCACATTTTCTCATGGAGGGATTCACCATTGTTTTATAGTCGAGGCACGTAGGGTCTCTTGGGCACCAGTGATTATGACAGAGTTTTTTTATTAGTGCTCTACTGCACCACATTGCTAACTTCTTTTTACCTCATGATTGCTAGCAGAGTCATTGTTCTGAATCGTGTTTTCTAGACAATGTGTTATAGATTTGACAATAAAGAAAAAAAAGAGCCATTTTCTTTTAACTTGAGCTGTTATCCAGCCTTCTTCTTTGACATACTAGACCCTTTTCTGTGTCCTCTTTGTCTTCTCTTCCATTCATAAATACTAATCAGAATAGATATAAGAATTCCAATAAAACATCTCCAGTATTCCTTGAAAAAAGCAGAATCCAGTACTAAGCAAGGATATTGCCACATTGCTAGCTTAAAAAAGGACTTTATTGAATACTTGCTTTCTAACTAAGTATTCTTCATCAGATTCAAAAGTTTAAAATTTACATTGTAGTCAGTGCTTCAACATGGACTTAACTCTTTTCATGCCTGGTTGTCAAATTCACATCTTTGCCTTAACATCCTCAAAATAAACTGCATGTTCTTTGGGTAAGTGATAGCCTGTTCTCCACCTGCCCTTGAAACACACAGCACCTCCTTGGAATGCTCACCCATGCGAGCTGTGAAATATGCAAGGCTCTTTGTGATATTGCTCTCTGTTGTCCCTGATTTAGTAGCATGTCTCTGATTTTGACTCATATTTTTGCCCTACCTCTCATTAAATGTTTGATTTTCTTGTAAATGATTAAGAGATATGGTCATTCAGTAATATCAGACATTACCATTACATATTTCTAATTAAAATGTATGCTATTCTATTAACTCTCAAAGTGTATTCCTGTGATATTTAAAAAATGTCCTTGATTTTGGGACTTTGCCTGTCATTTTTGGCTTTGCTTGTGTTTCTTGTCCAAAGTGACATATATGCCTTGTGGTCATCTAGATCCTCAACTCTGGCATCTATATCAAATCCATTACTGCAAAAGCTAATCAGTGATTCTGAAAGCTGTACAGAACCTAGACATTCCTAAAATGACTGGACCAGAACAGCTGTATCCTATTCTTTCCTGCTTTCCAGCCTCCTATATGCTTGTCTTGAACTTTTAGATTTCTCATAACTGCCACATACAAACATGAGGTAACTTATAATAGTTTAACAGAATTGTATGTCTTACTGCTGATATTTCCTTTGAACCTTGGTTCCCACTTGAGTATGCTTCAACAAATGATTCTTAGACGTTAACTCAGTGATTCCATAAATGTCCTCTAATTCACTTCATTTTACTACTACTACTGGTTAGTTCTGTGCACATAATTGAAATGTACCTCCAGCAAAGATTCATAATGGCCATCAAGTTTCACCTAGCTTGTAATAGGTACTATAAGAGTGCAGGTCACCTTAATGTGCTGCTTACTACTCAACATACCTGTACATGTTCATAGGCCAACTATGAAATGACTGCACACTTTGAAAAACCTGGTAATTAGATCACAATAAAACAAACCTACACACTGAAGCCTGCCCTTATAGAACTATCACACTGATCATCCAAAACAGTAAAAAAAAACCTACTACATAACAACTTTTCAGGACAGTAAGTCTTACTGTATCCTTTCTCCAAAGGTACACTTCCTTCTAGTTGCATATATTAATTTAATGACTCATAGATTCTTTCTTGACAGACAGACTTGACAACTCTATATAGCCTGGCCATGCAATCCAGATAATTTAATGATGGATTTTCCATCCTGCTCAATGACAGCCAAACTCCTTACCTCAGAAGTAAATTTGTGGATAACCATGCAATTGTTAAGGCAGAACATGGAGGAGGTCAATGTGTTACACTGTTTGACATGTAAGGGGTGCTTGTCCCACAGGTAGGGTAGTTTTTGAGTGAGCTACCCATCTCTCCAAAGGGTCTTGTGAATGTTGGCATCATTGAAGAGAATGTTTTTAGTATTACTAGTGGTTCTGAGGTTCAAAGGTCTAGTAGGACAGGATTTTTCATATCCCAGAAGATGTGAAACAAGTACATATGAGGTATCAAAATAGAATCATCTAGGCTGTCAATTGGAGTTGCTCTAAGATGGAATGTACCATTTGCCCCTGATACAGTGTGAGCAGATTCAGTCTGTGAGGAAGCTTGTGGTAATTGCCCTTGGCCAATTCCATCAAAAGTGGGAACCAACATTACCTGTACCAAAAGGGGGTTACTGCTATGATTCTTGGTAATTCTTTCTTATCTTTAGAAGTAACTTGGTAATCAGTGGAAAGGGTAGAAATGCATATAGGAATACCCCCTGACCATGGGAATGAAAGAGCATCTGTCTTCCAAGCATTGCTGCAAGGATTTCTTGAACAGAACTTTTTCAGTTGTCCGTTTTAATAGGAGGTGAACAAATCTACTTGAGGTGCACCCCACATCTGGCTCAAATCCTGTAAGACCTCTACATGGAGCTTCCACTTGTGAAGGTCTGTCCAGGATCTGTTTAGCCTGTCTGACACTGTGTTTTATCTGATGGAATGTATGAGTCCTGAAAAGTGAGAAAATGATTTAGAGCCAGCTCCCAGGCCATCATTGCCAACCAGAAAAGAGGGTATGACCTTGTACCTCTTTGCTTGTTCACGTACATCATGGTAATGTCATCTGTGACCATTAGAAGAGGACCTGAAGTCCATAAGTGATAAAGAACTTTTAAGGTATGAATAGCTGTAAAACATCTAATTTATGTTTATGTGCTTATGCATGTCCGAAGGATCCCACAAGCTTTGCACTTGAATTTCCATGGACATTGCTCCCCACACAAAATCTGAAGAGTCCATTAGAACAGATTGAACTGTAGTATGAAGAGAGAAAAAAGGGAATCCTGTGTTCAGAGACAGTTGATTGCATCACAACTGCAGTTCCTGTTTCACAAACCCCAGTATCAGTAACTGGAAATCCAAGGGATGAAGGCACTGGGACCAATTCTTCAAGTACCACTGAATGTTTCTCATGTGAAGTCTGGCTAGTGGTATCATGAGATTGTTGATGCTATGAGGCCTAGAAATTTGAGAAACTCTTCTTCTTTCAGCTTTTTCCCGGTTAGGGGGTCGCCATAGCGGATCACACGTCCGCTCATGATTCTCTATTGCTCAGAATTTTGTATTAGAGAAAATACTAAGAAAATTCCCTGATAAGTCAGAACTTGGTCTTCTGGCAGGAAGGCCATCCTTTTAACTGTATTTATCAAACACACCAGGAAAACAATTCATTGAGATGGTGTGAGGAAGGATTTTTGAAAATTCAATTTGAAGTCCAGGTGGGAACAGGTGGAAAAGGAAGGATGGGACCCTGTTGAAGGATTCCAAGAACGTGGATAAAAAATCTGTACAAATCAGCAAATCATCTAAATAAGGGAAATGCAGAAAAATCCAAGTTCTGCAATATTTTCATGTCAAAAGATGAAAATAAAGCAGAGTAACTATAGTAAAGACATTCAAAATTAATTTACAATTTTGACTACATGAGAGAGTCCCTAGTGTCTAAAATCATGCACACACATACTGAACATCTGAGAGCAATGCTGAAAGTTTCCTCAGGAACAGTAAAAAGAAGCTTTTGCCAACTATGGAAGCCAAATAAACACTGCTACTAGCAGAACTTCCCACAGGAATTACTATAAACACAGACAGAAAGAAAATAATAAACATTTTTATATAACATATAAATAGAAAGAAATTAATAAATCTAACAGTAAAATGAGAGGAAGGGGAGGTACCCAAATGGGGTTTATATGAGTAGCAAACTGGAAAATTCAGCACTGAATCCTGTGAAGAGTCATTGAACTTTCTTGTTTGAAAAAGAATGAAAACACACACTTCCTGTGACAGCTGAAGGCATCCCTCTCGGGATATGCTTAGCCAATTGTCTACCACAGGAAGGCAGATGGAGGAAAGTCTGAGCTTTTGAAGGCTGCCCAGTACTAGGTTATACTGGCAGATAATCC
Source organism: Protopterus annectens (assembly GCF_019279795.1). NCBI lineage: Eukaryota > Metazoa > Chordata > Ceratodontiformes > Protopteridae > Protopterus > Protopterus annectens. The sequence goes on along the minus strand of NC_056731.1, from coordinate 811,462,418 downwards.
ATAATGCCTCTGAGGCAGTGTGATGATGAACATCATCAATACGTCTGACTAAGAGGTTGCCTATTATTAGTTCATTGTCATTTGTGGCCATGACTTAAAACCTTACAGATGTGAGCTTGGAGCCAGAGCTACTCCTCTTAGGTGTGGGTGAAGGTGAAAGTAAGGGTATCTCTGTGGGTATGGTAAGGTTTGCCTAAGCAGTGTCCAGGAGGCTTAGGTGATAATTTCTTTATAATATCAGCATAAGGAAGTCAACTGTAATTGTTGCTAAGCTGCTTTTTGAGATTTATGGTATGTGAGAGACTATCCTCCAAACTAAGTAAGTATTTGTACCTCTCACACATTATATTAGTGCAGAAAAAGAATAAAGAATTGATTGTCAGTAAACATCAGGCAGTTGCTACACTGCATTAGAGTCCCTAGTGCAAGCAAGCTGGCAACAGAAGCAGAAGAAGCAGGCTGTGAAACCATGTTGACGTTCCAACAAGCAATAAGGCAAGTTACTACTTAACCTAGGAAAGCTTTCTCAGTATGAAGGAATGAAGAAAGGAAAACACTAGGTGATAATTAATAATCAGAAGTTTTGTACTTACCATAATGAGAGATTTGCATAATCATATTTCATTCTGTACTACCGCAAGGTCAAAAGTGCCTGATGGTAAAACAACCCAGGCTTCAGCTCCTCCCCCTTGTCTATAATCCATTGTACCATAACATCTTATTCTAGATCTGAGTACACCACTTAGAGTATCTCAAGTTCTCAGAATCATCCATTCTCACAACAGTCTTTCATCCTGCCAGACTGGATGAGGATGTAAAGGAAAGTGTACCATAACTATGCAGATCAATTATTATGGTAAGTATATAACTTCTGAATCTGACATGGGCTGGTTCATCTTCATCTACTGGAAGGACAGAGTCCCCAAAAACCTACCTGGGTGGCCTTAGCAAAGAATTCTTGATTCCAATGGACTCCAAAAGCAACTCCATAGGTTGATCAAGACCAGATGTCTATGCCCAGCTGTAATGCTTCACAAAAGTACACAAATTAAGCCAATATCAGAGCTGTGTGCATATCATCAATATAGGCTTTACTGAAGAAGGCTTGAGAAGTAGCCACTGGTCTAATAGAATGCTCTTTCACTAGATAGGAATCCATACTTCTGGTATATAAATCTTATGCAGTCAGACAACCACTTGGACAATATGATTAAACACCTAATCACCTATCCTGTTAGAAGGAAAGGAGATAAATAACTGTAAATCTTTCTTTAATTCTGTGGTACAATCTAGATAAAAGTGCAGCTGTCCACAGACTTCCAGACAATTTAGAAAGTACTCTCCTTTATTACTGTGTTTAGGAAAGAACACTGGAAGGTTGATGTTTTTGGTCATTGTTTGTCTAGGTCACCATTTTAGGCATAAACCATGGATTAGTGTATAAAGCCAGCCTATCAATTTGAAAAAGAAGATAAAATGGAGAAACACATTAGACCTGCAACTCAGAGAGCAAATTGAAGAAATTATAACTGCTAGAAAAATGGTTCTCCAGGAAAAAACTTCAAATCCACACTGAAAGCTGTCTCGAAGGGAGATATAATAACCTTCTCCAAAACAAAGTCAACATGGTGGAATAGATTTTGGCAAAAAGGCACTCCTCACTAAAAAGGCTCTGAGAAATTTATTTATTTTATTTATTTATTTATTTACATTTGTTGACCGGGAGTGTCCAACTGGATGTAGGTCCATTTTCAGCGGAGGCCCGGGGAGAAAAGCTCCACAGTTAAAATAAACAGACAGTAGTTACATTGGATTACATAGCGATTAACAATTTAACATAGCAATTACTTACAACATATTTACAGATGAAGAACATAGTACATCAGTAGGCAGCTAGAATCTTTATCTGTGAAGTACATAACAGACATTAACAAATGTTACAATAAGAAGTTCCTGCTGTATAATAAGTACTAGGCTTATGAGCATCTGATCTTGCTATAATCAAGGCTGTTGGTGGAGTGGAAAGAAAGGTAGTGGTTGGATGGGGTGGGGATATTAGAGAAAAGTGTTGGAAACCTTATGGGAAGCTAGTAAATAGTTTTAAGAGTGTAAAACTGGTAATAACAGGTTCTTATCCCGAACAGAATTAACATCTTTGACTCCTTAGCAACTCTGCTGTGCAAGTATGTGTCTTGGCGGTCTAAACAGTATATCCAATTGCCTCTGGATAGACATGGGAGAATAAACTTTACAATGAGCATCTGGAACTTTTACTTTGGGACATGCTGGTCAAAGATATACAGTACTATATAAGGACCTCAGTCTTCTTTGGCACCTAAAACAACCCGGCACAAAATCTGCACCCTCTCTGGTCTACAGGATAGATCTTTTTGAAGGAGGTTTGAGTATCACCCTCTTATAGTGGAGGTAAACATCTGGAAGAAGGGAAGGAGAGTAGCCAGGATGAAACAAAAGAGATGTACATACCATCTGTATGTTATATGCAACCTTCACCTGTCACATACAATGGTCATTAATAATGGCAGGTGTTGGGACAGATGCCCCTGATCTTCTCCATAGTGAAGCAATCACATATGACGTCAAGGAGTCTGCTGATGCTCCTACAGACTAGAGGGCTATCCCTAGAATTCCTACCACCTAAGAAGCTGCTTCTGTCACAGTCATGTTGGTTCGTCTCATGTCATCGGTCTTGGTACTGTTGGCCATGTCTAAACCAGTTCCAAAGTGAACTGTTTTCATCATGAAAAAAGGAGTGATGTTGAGCAGTGAGCTTAATATCAAATGCTGCAAGGGTTTTGCACTCTGTTTCCCTTTCCTCTAGTTTATCCTTACCTTCGGGCTGAAAGGTTTAGTGCCAATGAAAGGGATATTAAGGATGGATGCCTTGGAATGCTACTGGAAATCTTGAGGCAGAACCAGGCATGATAGAGTGTATCATCAGTCCTGTGCCATCTACTTCAGCTACACAATCCATAGTGCTAGGAGCACATCAGATGGTGAGAGTGGATCACGGGGGTCTTTGGAATAGAATTATTCTTCAGGATTGCCACACCTACCATGAAATCGGTGACTGGATTCTTTGTCAATTTCCCAATCCTTGCATACCAATGTACCCCTACATATTTCTTCTGCATTGGCACCACCATGTTTGGCTCATTCTATGTTTGTGAAGCAAGGACTGCTTCCATTTTATATATGAATGATCACGCAGGAAGGTGACTGGAATGACTGCAAGGGCTCCTGCAAACTTGTTCTGAGGCTGACAAAGGTGTGAACAGGCCAGCCTCCCTTTTTCTGCATCATTAAGAGAATCTCACAAAACTTGGGGTCATCATGAGGAGTAGCTGGGGAGTTGCTTTCACCCACAGTGTCAGTGTCAATATCAGGAGACTCCAAGAGGAGTAAAATTGTTTCCTCTTGCATATTGGCTTCTGTCTCCTCAGTGGGAAGTCTTCCAAAGATGATGACCCTGAAGTGGAAATCAACTTGGGCCAGTGGCAGTAATCACACAGGAGGTCCACCAGTTCTCTGTCACTGTAATGAAATGCACTCATAGACTTACATGTTGGAAGTTTATAGCCCCTAGAGGAGACTTTCCTAGGGAAAAACTCTTGGGAATGCCTCTGCAGCACCAGTTGCATCACTGACACTGAGGCCAGTGCCAGCACTCACACCAGCCTCAGACTCCCTCACTCGTAACGTGCCATTGACTGAAATAGAGGCATGGCCAGATCCAAGACCTAGTCCCAGCACTGAAAATCCTGAAGCCAACTTCAACTATGGCCCTCTCAGCTCTAAGGGCTTGAAGATGAATATCGTAGACCTTGACAATAACACAGGTGGGAAAAGAAAATGCTAAAAGCAGCTAAGGAATATTTCAAACAAGAAAGTTGTAACAGCTATTGCTAGCAGCACCATCTACAATAAGCAACTACATCACAACTGCCAAAAACATAGAAAAACATAAATGGTGCAAAGCAACCTAAAGGAAAGAAAGAAAGCAAAGCAAAATTGTCAAACTTTTACCAATACAGTAGAAGAAATGCTTCACAGTCATTAAAATGATTCAAAACACTACAAAAGAAACTACTCCAAATTGCTGGAAAAGAGGAAGCCTGAACTCATTTATAACATTGTCTGTATACTATAAGTGACTAACAAGGCCTGCAGTAAAATGGTGGGGGTGGGGTGGAGTGGATTATGGCTAAGGGAAGGAGATGAAGCCTGGGACTTGCCTGATCACTGTCTCAGCTGCTAATATATGAAAACATGAAATGGTACTGCTGGTTGATTGGGACTTGACAATCACCAGCAATACTTAAACACAGCATTCATTGAGTTGGACATGGTCAGTGGGCATTCACTGATAGTGTCCACAATGAAGTGTCCTCTTCCATGTTTTAAATATTGGGATACTTGACCTAGGTAACTAGGTAAGTGTGCACAAATCTCTCTCTGCTTATAATGTCTATGTATCTCTTTTCTTTTGATCTTTCAGGCCCATCTTGTTGCAGGTTCCCTAATGGTGTCATCCCTCCCCATGCTTTCTATTTCATTACCCTGACACCTCTCCAATATTCGCTGTCTTCCTTTCTACATATTCCCATAATTCCCTATTCTTGTCATTAAAAATTACTAGGTTTTGTCCTTGCCACATGGCTGCCTTCCTCACTTGTTATTTTTCAGTACTTATTTTTTCTGAGATCCCTACCCTTAGCCTTAAGAGGCTCTCCATAAGTCTTAAATCTTTCTCGTTCCATTTTCCTTTCTTCTATTACATAGTTTTGGACACACTCCCATCCTCCTTCTCTTTCTTCTATTTCCTTCTACTGACTTTTCTTTTCATAGCATTTCTTAGATGCCATATTAATTGACTTGACATTCTTCTGCCTTGCATTTGGAACATGAAGCCTCTAGTAATCAGGCACATTACATTTACTTGCTGGTAGAAGACGCCTTTTAAATGCATTCAGTAGTCTACCTCTCCTACATCCCTACCTTTATCTTCATCCCCACTCTCACTTTCCATACTCTTAAATGCCTTCACCATTAACCTTTCCACCACCTGTCCTGCTATTCTATGTGGCTGCAGCCATCTTCGTGAAGAAGTACTTTTGCAGAATTTGTGAAGAAGTATTTTTGCAGAATCAAATGCAAGGAATAACTGGTCACTATACTAAATTTACAATAACTGTCCCACATCCCCACCCTAAAGTTGGGCACACTTTATATATTTTCATTTTGTCACATCTACCAAACAGAACATCTGATTTTACTGATGGCGCATGTGTCATTCTTTTAAGAGACCAAAGGCATAAACATGTGCTAGTACTCTAAGTACAATAAGCAAATCATAGAACTATTCTTAGTTTTGTTTAGATCACATATCAGTCATGAAGCACCAAAGGTCATAGGATAATTGCCACTTGATAAACTGCATACATAAATAATTGCTTCACTACTCTTTATTCCTATGCCTGTATTTTGATGTCTAAGACTACATACTGCGAGATCTAAACCGTACAGTAGTCCTGGCTTTGATTCCTACAACCTCTCTTTGCCTACTGTGTGACTGAATAACCTGACAATTCTCTCAGATCACTCCTGAAAAAGGAATATGTGTCTAGTTGTCTTAATCATTTAACAAATATTTTTTATGAACAAATTATATTTATATTGTAGATTTTGTTTGGAAAATGTTGCATTTCTTGAGCTTTACTCCCTGGGCCACCAAGAAAGAAAACCAAATAAATAAAAGCTGTGTTGAAATAGAGAACTCTTTCTTTTCCCTGTTTTTCTCTCTTCCTTCTTCTATCCCTCACTAAGAGTTTTTGTTTTTTATGTTACTTTTTTGCTCCCTTTCCCTTCCTCACGTCCTTCCCTTTCAGATTCATTCTCCCTTCCTCTTTATTTACTGCCTTTTAACTGTGTTCTTCTTTCCACTTCCCTTTTCTTCTTCCTTACCGTTCCTGGTCTACTCCTACGCTCTTTTTTCTGTTCTCTTTCTTTTGCCTCAAGTATTGTACTTCCTAGAAAATAATGGCAAATGTAAAAAAATAGATTGACTGATATAATGGAACACTTTGTTAATTAAAAAAGATGGACATTACTAGCATGGAAATGTGTATATATCTGTTATTATTTTGCATTTAAATGTCCCCCGGATTCACTAATCTTCCATGCAGGACTAATCTAGTCCTGCACGGAAGCGACAGTTTAAGAGGAGGACGGTAGCGTGCCATGCATATTAAGGAAGGCGTGCTGCCTGAACTCCTAATGCTACATGGAGTGTGGACAAGTGCAGGGGGCAGAGCTCTCAGAATAAACATGCCCCTGCAAAGTAGAACAGAAGAATGTGTAAATAAATGAGACTGCTCATAAGTGTCCCACCAACAGTCTCCATGTGTTGAACAGCAACAGTACACTTAAATAAAATGAAGAAACTCTTGTAGTCATTTTTTTTAAAACCCCGAGTACAGCTAACTGTAGGTGCGCGGGTATGCCCATCGCTTAGCTATGGGGTAAAGCAGCTGAAAAGGCTGAAGAGGATAACAAGGAATATATATGCAAATGAAGAAACACAGCAATAGTGTAGTGGTTAGAGCATCCACCTAACGAACAGGCATTCCCAGTTCGTGTCCCACTGCAGCACGTATCATTTTCCATATGAAATCTGTATATGAACATATTTTTACATATTTTCCCGTATAACCTACATAATAACATTTAAATGTGAATTGGAGTATTGCATTAAATACACATGTGAAGTGTCAGTGTCATAATGAATAAGGCACTAGTAAGCAGGTATAAGCACAAATAAGGAGTAATAAGCATATATAAGCACTAGTAAGCATGTTTAAGTGTGTTTGCGCAGGGGTAAGCATTGCCTACACAGATTAAGCAATGTAGAAGCTAACTGAGTGTAAGATACTGTAACTGGAGGTTAGCATTGCTTACCTCTGCTCAAACCCGTGCAAACCCGCTTACAACTGCTTTAAAGTGCCTTAATCACTCTGTACGCGACGGCACGTGTACTGCCCAGCAACAAAATAAATAACCTCTGCAAGGCTCGAACGCAGGACTCTCTACATTGCAGTCATGGTAGTTAACCACTAAGCCATCATAGCAATGCATTTGAGTGAGGTGCCAACAAACAAACCTCACCATAGGAAAGCCAAACTGAACATGTGAAATGAACCTATGTACAGTGTGATGTTGTATAACCAGTCACATAACAAGAATATGTGAATTGGAGTACTGCAGTAAGGCCAGCTGTGAGTTGTTATTGCAATACAGTGTTGAAGTTCCCAGGACCCCATACAGCATATGTACACATGAATCAAGGATACAAGACACATATATAACATGTAATGAAGAGGGCATCAATGCCAAAAGGCAAATATCATGCAAATCGAATATTAAGCACTGCTAAGCATTGCACAGCACTGCTTCCCAGACTACTGGCAGGATACTACCAGTGGGAGAAACAGTGTCAACCTGCTAAGTCTAATCTTAAACAAATGCATGTTCATCCCTAGCGGAATGACCTCAAAATATCTGCTAAAAAGAATCCTCAGAGTAACATACCATGTCTCACAGGTAAGCAAAGAAGGATATGTATGTTCATGGACTGAATGTTTGGGAACCCTGAAGATCCGTGGGGTGAGACAACTAAGATGATGGGTCCCGAGAAGTGGAGAGTGGGCAATGCGTAGTGGTGTGGTGAGATTCAGATGGAACCTGTAGGAAGGATGATTGATGTGGAGGAGGAAGGGTGTGGAGGGAATTATGGGTAAGACATTATGGGCCGAGGCATGCCGGGGTTGGATGGACCCATTCTAATGGGACCTCCCCGTCGATGTAAGCGAGAAAGGAGGGGGGGGACAGGAAGGGAACTGAGACATACCATTTCCCATGGCAAAGCAAGTTATGAGTAATATGTATGTTGCATAACCCATGGAATAACATATATATATATATATATATATATATATATATATATATATATATGAGAACTGGAGTACTGCTGCCATGAAAGGACATATATATATATATATATATATATATATATATATATATATATATATATATATAAACTGGAGTACTGCAGAAAATGCACATGTGAGGTGTCAGTATCATTATGCAGTAGTTAGGTTAAGCAGCAATAAGCAGTAGTAAGCATATTTCAGCACTATTAAGCAGGTTTAAGGCCATGTGCAGGGGTCTGCATGAAGGTAAGCACTGCTAATTTCTGGTTACAGTGTCCTACACTCAGTAAGCTTCTAAATTGCTTAACCTGTGTAGGCAGTACTTACCCCCGTGCAAACCCACTTACGACTGCTCAAAAGTACCTTAATCATACTGTATTCAATGGCCCTTGTTCTGCCTAGCAACAAAATAAGCAGCTTCTGCTAGGATCAAACCCAGGACCCTGCACACCACAGCCAAAGTTATTGGCTACTAAGCCATCTCAGATATACGTATCCTTGATGTATTCACAAACATATCATCCAGCCCAGTCATTCAACAGTACAGAGAATGTATTCCAACATGTAGATGTATGTGTGTGAGTAAATATATTAATGACTAAACGGTTACAACATATTGATATATATGTATATATATATATATATATATATATATATATATATATATATATATATATATATAAAACAATATCAATATGTATGAATATATAAACATGCAAATGCCTACATCTATAGATACAAAATGTCCACATCTACATGTCTAAATATATACGACAGGTTTTATTTATATATGTCAGCAGATATATATATATACATATATATATATATATATATATATATATATATATATATATATATTTGTATGTAAACATACATATACATATATAGGTATATACGGACATACATCTGTAGATAATGGGGAAGTAACAAAACATATATGCCCTCATGCAATGTTAATGGGGTTGAGAGGTTCCACACAATATACGTCTGGTATGAATAGGTATACCCCCCCAGCCAAGCATGACCTCCCTGTAATACAGTACCAAGTGGTGCACATCCCATAACCAGGACCAGACATGACATGGCCATCCCTAGGATACATATACACAGACACATATATGCAGGTACAGGATATATATATATATATATATATATATATATATATATATATATATATATATATATACACATATATATATATATCTATACATATATATATATATATATATATATAAATATATATGTAACTGCACTTACACACACCGAGATTTGTACAGTAATATACATATGTAGTAGATGCACACAATATGGAGCAGCCAGTGTTCCTACAGTCACCACCTTACCATCTGGAAACTGTATGAGCCACCCATACGAATGACATTCATAGCCTGCAACATGTACCCACAGAGATATCACAGGGTATAACACCACATAAAGGTGTGCATAAATGAATGTGAAAGCTTTATTTTTGTACTTTGACAGTTGCCTATGCCATGTCATTTAGCTGTTTAGACACTGACATCCATATAAACAGTGTAATGCAACTGTGAAACAGTTATACTAAGATAGTAGTCTGGAAAGGTTGACATATGTTGCTGTGGAGGCCGAGGCCTTCAAGTAGTACATTAGTAATCACAGACTGGGCCACAGCACACCAGACAATCAACAGTACGTAATGCAGATGTATAGGTCAGCAGCCTCTATCTACACTCTGTGCACAATCCCTTGGTTTACAGACCCCACTTGACACCATGGGATGTATCTGTGACATAACAAGGCATACCTGACACCATCACAATCACACTGACAAACAGAACTTCCTGTATGGCAGGAGGCAGTAGGCCTGCATTCACCCAAGGTGGATTGTATGGTAAAGTACATCCAGATACCTTAAGGCAGCTTATCCCAGATACCCACACATGTTGTAACAGCCTAGGTTAGTCATGGTGCACCCCCCCATACACTCACTAATACTGGGCTATATACCACTGTTACATGCACTGGCCTCTGGATTGCATTAGGGCACACATGTATTGTGTAGGTGAAACCCACACATATATGGCCCCAACCCCCCCAGTATGTGTGGGGGACAAAACAGCAGTGGAGTGATGGCAGGAATGATAACATGACATACACACAGCCCACTACATAACATACCCTGACAGCATGTCATATGTGCAAAGCCTATGTGGGTGGAGGTCAGAGGCTGGAACACAGGCACATATGTGTAAAACTGTTGTCATACAGTGAGCAAGATATGTATATGTGTACATATCTATATGGACATAGGTATACTTATTTAAACATATATGTTCGCCATATGTCCTGCACATGGAGTGGAGCCCTACCTCAGTCTCAGTAGTCCCAACCTCTCAGTGCAACGGAATGTAATGTATGTAGTGCAGGTATATTTGTAGACTATTGCTACTGTAATAGGGATTGTCTTTACAGAAATAGTGTGTATGGGAGGCCACATCTGCTGTTAACATGTGCGCCATTGGCTACTTACAGACATCCTAAGGTCAGCATAGTACAGTACCACTGCTAGCACAGTAACGCCCCTGTGGACTACAGCTGCGATAAGGCCAATATATGTGGACAGTCTGACACACTTGGGTCAGTCCAGGGCTATATACAGAACCCCTTCATGCAAGACATGTGGACCAGGCCTGTTAATGTGGATGTTAACAGCCATGTAGGTGGGTATAACATGTACATTCTGGTATACATTTGCCCCCATAGGTTATGCATTCATACACCCCTGTCTGTCCTGACACATAATAACCGCTGGTACTGATGTGCCATGGCCACGTACTATCCACTAGTTACTGACATACATCTGAACAGCATCCCACTGCTTTGTCTGACATACATGACTGTTATGGTGGCCAGGCAGCAGTACATCTGGCAAGTATCTGGACATGACATCTCACTGGATAAGTACAGTAAGCTGCTAGGCATGTAACAATGCACTGTGCAGGCTACAGGCAGACTGGCTCAACACTGGCCTACATCTCCTATGGGGGAATGCACATGTACCTGCATATATAGCAGGCTCAACAGGCATGTCACAGCACACAGTAAGATACACCTGTGTGAAAGTGCATAACCACAACCAATGTGAACACAGCCACAGGCACATATGGTCAGCTAGCATAATATTACAGTATATGGAATATTTGTTGGTGCTAATACAGCGTTCCTGTTTTAGGATTAGAATAGTGCCCCTATTGGATATACCTTTTGAGCATATATAGCCTAAGGGTCATTATGTGGTTTCTAGCGTTTAACTGTTGTTTAAACGCTAATGCATTGATGCCGTGGCTTGTTTATAGCCAGTGATTATACATGTTGACAAGTTTCGTTTGTTGTTATGATATTCATTAGAGTGGCTGAACACTGATAAAATATCTTTTATAGATATTTATTTAGATCCGTTAGTGACCACTAATATTTATTGATGTTGTTGTTTACAATAACATCTTGTACAATGCGTATTTGAAACTATGTCTGGAAGCTGAGTCTTCAGCTTTTTGTATGCTTTCCTGGAAAGAGAATATTTTTGCCACATTAAGTGGTGTTTTATTTTTATTTTTATTTATAATATTTATATATTGCTTGATCTATATATGCATATCATTCTTATAATGATTTTGATTATCTATACAGTAATGGGATGTCGCATGGCTATGTTAATGTTTGATTGCGCTAAACATTGATATTTTTATGTTAAGGCTTTGCTCATAAAATAGTGAGCATGCCTTTTGACTAGCCTTTCCTTGTGGACATGAGTTTTTATTGATTGTGGCTGAATACATGGAGAAACACTATATGTTAGCATCCACTCAGAATCATTGAGATCTGTTATGATCGTGTTTCTGAATACTATAACATTCTGTATAATGCATACTTGGATTGTTAACCTGGTATCCTGAAAATAGTTTTTTCTGTTCCTTATGCTTTGCTTGGACATGTAATTCCTTGCTTAAAGAGTGGCCTCTTTCTATTCACATGTTCTATACTACATTTTCATTAACTCATACACGCTTATAAGTAATGCCACTTTTTATAAGCTGTGGTTGTTATATATTGGTGTTCCCAAGGTTGCTTGCTTTTCATGGAATTAATTAATCATGCAACTAAGAATTGGAATGACTAAACAGTTGTTTTTGGTTCATCACCGACAATAATTTGGTTTGGCTTATTTAAAATAATACAATGCATTTTATTTAATTCTTGCAGTTTTGCATAATATAAATTTGATGCGCTACATTAGATGCTTATAGATTGCTGTTGAGCTAAATATTATTGTTTTTATAAGTTATGGTATACTGCCACTGTATAAATAGAATTGTTTTAAGTTATGTCAAACGTTTTCAGCGCGTTTGTAACCTAGCATTTAACTTGCTGACTGAAGTAATACGAATGATGGGTGTTCCCATCTCAGCAATTGTGTTTTAATTAATTGATAAATTGATAATTGTTTTCTTAATTGATGGATGGTTTTACTATATAAAGGGAGTTTTTTATGTATAAACTATAACCTGATGAAGCGCATATGTATGCGTGATAGCGCTTGTTTGTTTAAAAATAAAACTTGATTTTATTTATCGTGGTGGTTCCTGGCAGTATTTCTTCGTTAAGCTGCTAGGCATGTAACAAAGCACAGTGCAGGCTACAGGCAGACTGACTCAACACTGGGCTACATCTCCTATGTAGGAATACACATGTACCTGCATAGATAGCAGGCTCTACAGGCATGTCACATGACAGAGTAACAGACACCTGTGTGAAAGTGCATAACCACAACCAATGTGAACACAGCCACAGCCACATATGGTAAGCTAGCGTACTATTACAGTATATGGACTATCTGATGTACACCATCCTCATATGAGCCACTCACACAACAACCCTACATATACTGGGCCACTACACAGTGTGGTCCGATGGCTGTCTGTGGTTTGGGACATGTGTGTGCTCGCCCCTTCAAACATGTAAGCTGATAGGGTGACATACAATGGAGCAGCATGTAACATCAGATAAAACAGGACCAAGAACAATGACATCTATCACAGTCTCTACATAGGCCAAAGTACATATGCACTATACACACACTGTCGACAATTATCAGACTTACACATACCTCAGTACTGTACACACAACCACAGAAGCCCAGGCTATGTCCTCAAATACATCCCCTACTATACATAACATGTGTAGCAGTCTGATATCTCACTGGCTTGTTATCAGATATGCTGTCAATGAATATGGTGTACAGAACATATACAACCCCTACTGCATGACATATGTACAAAGGTTGACAGGGTTGTGGCTGGAGGCACAAACACAGGCCCAATATTGACATGTCACTGTGATGACCTCATACATCTCCTGTTGTAACAGGGTGTGATGCAACATATGTCCTATGAGGGATATGACACCAGTAACTCTCCCAGTTGTCACCATCTACTGACTGCAATCCACACACTACCTGCTGCAGTTGAGAGATAGGTGCTCTGTGGGTAAAACAAGGAACACAAGGCACCACATACTGCCCAGTCTGCAGATGATCCTACAGATGGGGATTCCTCATAAACAGCACTGACATGACAAGTATTAAAACATGTAGGATAGCCATATCCACACACACCCTGTTAAACCAATAGTACCCCAACTGCAGTATAGCAGCACTTACAGTCTGTAGTCAGGTCAGACACACCCCCTCCTGTGTGTTGGCCTGTTTCCACAGTGTATGTTGTCAGAGGTAAGTCCCCAATCCATCTGTGATGCTGTTAGCCAAACAACAGATCTAGTTCCTGCTGACAGTGGATGAAAAGGCCCAACATCAACATGGTATTCCAAGATAATGGAGTGTGTTTCCATGCAATTCACTATGGGAATGTTACCACAGCTGTTCCACGTGCAATCAGCTAGAGGAGGGCTGTAATCTGTGCAGAGGCCATCAGCTGATCATGAGGATCACTGACAATACACATGCCATTGCCTAAGCAAAGCAGGTGTAAGTCTCCACATCCACCAGAGAGGGAGTGACTGAGGCAGACAGAGGCAAAGATAAGTCAGGGTGGGTTGGGGGAGTAAAAGGTAAGCATGTTTGTGTCACACACCTATCAGTCCAGGGTATCAAACTTGTGACTGACTATGTACTGATATCACATCTGTTATCCCTGCGTGGTGGATATTCTGATTTATGCTAGGAGCACCATATAAGAGATTTTGAAAACACACTTAACATTGGGTCCTGTTGTTACACACTCACAACAACCTCCACACAGGACACGAATGACAAACATCAACACATACACACCTGTCATAACTGGGATTAGAACCTCTACCTAACTATTTATTACACTTCAGCACTATGCCATTATAGAATGCGCCACGGCGATTACTGCCATGCTCTTTCCTCAAAGGTTTATTTCACAGTGAGTGACATCAGCAGGACTGCCAGACTGCCAAAGTACAGCGAAAGAACTGTAGTGAGTGTGACTAGCCAAACATGCATTGCTCTCTACACAGGCATAGGAACAGACACAAAAGCATCCACAACTCCCATGTGTGAGAATAGAACCCCTACAAGAGTTCCATATCACATTACAGCATTATGCTGTTATAGCGCGTACCACAGAGATCGCTGGAGTACTCTTTCCACAAAGGTGTACTTCACAGTGATTGACATCAGCAGGATTGCCAGAGTATGGCATTTGAATTGTATTGAGTATGACTAACCTAAAGTTCCCTAATTAGTCTGTATGCATTAACTGCTGTTCTGGCCAGAACAAAACTAAACTACCTTTCCAGGTCATGAACCCATGAACCTGTACACTATAGTCACAGTAGCTAACCACTAAGTCATCACAACAGTACGTTGAACCGCAGGCTAATCAAATTGAACATGTGAAAGGAATGTATATACTGTTGTCCATAAAAGACCTCTCCAAGGCCAACGGCATGCTACTCAAGGCAGAAATGACAATGTTTGTGACACCCATGGAGACAGGGGCTGACAGTTCAACTGATGAATCCTGCACTACGGCACTGTATAAGCGCAGCCACTTCTGCATGATTCCTGACATCCCACATAGAACCACAACGCTCACCTCCCAAATAATCAAGCCAGTCTGGTGGTCTCCTGTCATTAACAGAGTATACAACAGACAGTAGACACTGTTGAAGAAAGAAGGATAATCCAAGGATGCAAACAACTCCCTTACCAGCCCCAGTAAGACATTGAGATCCCTCATGGAATCCTCTAAAGCTGGTTATGTAACTAAAATCACCACAGATTCCACAGACAACCACACAGCATTCTATAGTTATGTCCAAATTCTAACTGGCAATGCTCAGAAGTGTTCTGAGCTGTAACAGAATGGCATTACATAGACTGCTCCCATGGAATGTGCCAATATCCTGGCAGATTGATTTAGTGCCACATTCATCCCTTCTCCCCCCCAACAGGGCCATGTCAATATGAAAGGGGTTCCATAGCCTAGTAATCACTGCCACACAGGCAGAAAACCCACTACCCACTGTTAGGAATACAGCATCCATGGGATCAGATGACATCATGGGCTGTGTACTATATGAACTACAACATGGAATGGCAACTCACCTAACTGTCATGTGTAATCATAGCCTCGCATCAGGCCTTGTGCCCACTGAGTGGCACACAGCTGCGGTTATCACACTCCACAAGGGGGGATCCACCTGTGATCCCTGGAACTACCGTCACATCAGTCTGATGAGCCTAATCTGCATGGCCATGGAATGCATTATCAGGGATCTTTTGAACACAGGCATTGGCAATCTCAAACACTGGACCTCACACAGATTGGGCTCATGGAGGGACAGTCTTGTGTCCTGAAATTGATTGACTGCTTTGACTCAGTCTGCATAGCTGTTGAAGAGGGTAAGGCAGTCTACAAAGCCTATGTGGACCTTGCCAAGCACTTCAACACCATCCCCCAGTCTGGAAACATAGATTAACATACTAATCTGGCCATACATCCCTATGCCACTTGATGGTTTGCTACATGGCTTACCAACAGAACCCAAACTGTGGGTGTAACTGACTCCAAATCCATCTCCAGACAAGTGACAAGTGGTGTACCTCAGGGTTCAGTCGTGGGACCACTGTTGTTTGGCATCTATATCTCTGAAGTACAGGCCAACAGTACGGGACTCTGGCTAACAAAGGTAACATATGACTGCAAAATGGGGGTCATTATGAGCCTGACTGTACTGCATGATATGTTACTGATACCAGCCTGACATCATACAGGTGGGATTGAGTACTGTTAACATCTTGTGCCCTTGCTGTGTAATGTCCAGGTTATGGGATCTGCAACAGTTGGTATTGTATTGCAGGGCAGATGTGTTTGGCTGTTGGGGGGATACCTATTTGTGCATGATGTATGTTGTTTGTGCCTGTCAACCCCATTAATGGTGCTTTTGGACATATATGTTTCTGCTATGTTCCCACTTTATCTACAGATGTATGTCCGTATATACCTATATAGATATAAATATCTGCTTACATATATGTGTGTGTGATATATATATATATATATATATATATATATATATATATATATATATATATATATATATCAATATGTTGTATCTGTTTAGACAATATATTTACACACACACATACATCTACATGTTTGAATACATTCTCTGTACTGTTGAATGACTGGACTGGATGATATGTTTGTGAATACAACAGGGCTATGTATGTCTGAGATGGCTTAGAGGTGAATCGCTATGGTGTGTATGGTTCTGGGTTCGAGCCTAGCAGAGGTTGTTTATCTTGTTGCTAGGCAGAACAAGGGCTGATGGATACAGAGTGATTAAGGCACTTTAAAGCAGTTGTACATGGGTTTGCGTGGAGGTAAGCACTGCTAAGGTCTGGTTACAGTTTCTTATACTCAGTTAGCTGCTGAATTGCTTAACCAGTGTAGGCATTGTTTAGCTCCGTGCAAACCCACGCAAACTTGCTTACAACTGCTTTAAAGTACCTTAATCACTGTGTATCCAATGGGCCGTGTTCTGCTCAGCAACAAAATAAACAGCTCTTGCAAGGCTCAAACCACGGACCCTACATACCATAGACAAAGTAATTTACCACTAAACCATAACAGATGCAAAGAGACTAGATGTTATCAGAAACATATCATCCAGTCCAGTCATGCAACAGTAAAGGGAATGTATACCAACATCTAGATGTATGTGTGTGTACCTATATTAATATCTAAACAGATCCAACATATCTAGATATGTAGTTTTATATATATATATATATATATATATATATATATATATATATATATATTTCTATGCTATATACATATATATCAATACATATGCACATATATACATGCATATGCCTACATTGACACATATATGTGTCTACACCTATATGTCTACATATACACAGCACATTACATATGTGTACACAGATATATATCTATGTAGGTGTATATGTTTATAGTTTTTTATATATATATATATATATATATATATATATATATATATATATATATATATATATATATTAGCAGATATATAAATCTATATGGGTATATATGGCCATACATCTGTAGATAGCAATGGCAGAGTAACAAATACACATATGTCCACATGCACCGTTAATGGGGTTGAGAGGCCCCACACACTATATGTCTTGTACGAATAGGCATCTCCCCCACATCCAAACACATGGCTGGCCTTGATGTCACATGTATGATTATGGCTTTGCACCCCAGCCTCTCAACTAAATTACATCTGTTATCCTTGTATGGTTGACATTGTGATATATAGTAGGGCCGCCATAAAAGAAATAAGCAAAACCTCCTCCACATTGCCCACACTTACCCCCACCTCTACACAGGATACATGTTACAAACACACACACCTGTCATGTCTGTGAGTTGAACCCCTCCCTAACTTGTTTAGTACACTACAGCACTATGCAGTTATAGTATGTGCCACGGGCATTACTGAAGTACTTCTTCCCCAAAGGTGTATTTCACATTAAATGACATCAGCAGGATTACCAAAGAAGGCCATTCAACTGTACTGTGAGTGACTAGCCTAAAATGCATTGCTCCCTACACAGACAGTGAAACACACACAAAACATCCACAACTGACATGTGTGGATATAAAACCCCTGACCGAGGTCTATATCACACTATAGCATGGCGCTGTTATAGGACACACCACAGGGATTACTAGAAAAACCCTTCCCCAAAGGTGTATTTCACAATGAATGACATCAGCAGAATTACCAAATAAGGGCATTTCAAATGTACTGCAGGCGACTAGCCTAAAATGCATTGCTCTCTACACAGTCAGTGAGACACATACACACACAAAATCCACAACTGCCATGTGTGGGTATTGAACCCCTGACCAAGGCCTATATCACAGTACAGCATGGAGGAGTTATAGGTCACACCATCGAAATTACTATAGACCTTTTTCCACAAAGTTGTATTTCACAATGAATGACATCAGCAGGATTGCCAAAGTAGGGCATTTGGAATGTACTGCGAGTGAGTAGCCTATAATGCATTCCTCCATACACAGACATTGGAACACACACAAAACATCCAGAACTGCCATGAGTGGAGATGGAACCCCACCACAGTTCTAAATCACACTACAGCAGTATGCAGTTACATGATGCACTACAAATTACTGAGCTACAACCTACCCAGAGGTGTATTTCTAGGTGGGTGCCATCAGCAGCCTTGCCAAAGTTGAGTATATGAGTTGTACAGAGTGTGAGTAGCCTAAAAGGCATTGCTGTCTACTCAGTCAGAGACACACAGAAACACATTTTCTAAGTCTGGGGTTGGAACACCTATCAAACTACTTTTTCACACTACAGCAGTATGCAGTTACAGGATGCGCTACAGAGATTACCAGGCTATGATTTTCCCAGAGGTGTATTTCTAGGTGAGTGAGATCAGCAGCCTTGCCAAAGTTGAGTAATTGAATTGTACGGCATGTGAGTGGCCTAAAAAGCATTGCTGTTTACTCAGTCAGACACCCCCCCACACAGTTGCGAATTCGGGGGGGCTAGAACACCTACCTAACTACTTTATCACACTACAGTGGTACACAGTTACAGGATGTGCTATGGAGATAACTGGGCTATGACTTTCCCAGAGGTGTATTTCTAGGTGAGTGACATCAGCAGGCTTGCCAAAGTGGTGTATATGAATTGTATGGAGTGAAAGTAGCCTAAAAAGCATTTCTCTCTCCACAGTCAGAGACAGACACACACACAGACACACACACACACACTCACACAATTGCCAAGTCTGGGGTTAGAACTACTACCTAACTAGTTTATCACTACAGCAGTACACAGTTATGGGACGCGCCATGGAGATTACTGAGCTACAGCTCTCCCAAAGGTGTATTACACATTGGATGACTTCAGCGGGCTTGCCATAATACTGCTATGGGAAGGGCGGTGTGTGCATGGGTCATAACCCATTCATGTAGGGGTTGACATGCCAAATGCAGGCACACACAGGGTCATATGTCATGGGTACGTGTATACAGCTACTAGACTACTTCCTTGTACAGTCATGTTGCACAGCTGGCACGTGCACCACACAGTCTGTCATGCTGACAGATACTGGTGGCTAGTATCTGCAGTGAGTGACATCTGCATCTCATGTGTTTGGGGCCCTTTGGCTATGTGCTGGGTGGGACAGGCCCGGATGGCTCCTTGTCACAGTCACCCTCTTCCACACATCTATGTCCATCTACCTTTGGCTTATTATAGTGTGTTGTCCTTACATAATTGTCTGCATTCTTATCCACTGTGTGTGAGAGGCAGGAGTGGTGCATACTGACATGTGTCTGCACTAAGAACTGTGACTGCCAGATATGTCTGGTCCACTGGTGTTTGCAGACATGGCCTTCATGTGTTTAAGTGTGTGAGCATGCCCAGTATGGCCATCTGTATTGCATGTGTGGATCAAGTCCAGGTAGCTTGTACTGCAGTGCTGAACTATGTGTTGTACACCGACAGGTAGCATGCTGTGCCTGCAGGGTATCCATCGGTCATTTGGCATTGACTGTTGCTACATTTCTGCATAGCGGGGGGGGGGCACCTGACACTTTCTACATTTTTACACAGAAGTGGGGAGGGGCACACCTGACTGTTACTATAAGTGTATGGAGGATGGGGGGCACACCTGACACTTGTACACATTTGCTAGGACTGTACTGGTATGTCAGGTACTCCATTTCAGTCTGTAGTCTTACCTATCATGCTGGCTAGAGGCATACCAGTGTACTACGGATCTTAGCTTTAATTACCTACATATTAGTTTCTGACTTCCTAGCCTTCACAACTTACATCCAACTGCCTGGCCTGCTGTAGTCTGTCTGTGTGGGCCTGGGGGAGGGGTTACCCATAGGGCTCATTCAGAGGCCATAGTACAGCATTTGTTTCTGTTTGTCTACACCTGTTCTGCTGGCTGAAACTGTTGTTGGGTATGTGCACCTTCCTGACTGGCCTGTGTGGGTCTTATGGACACACATGTCGCTCAGCCGATTTCCTGCAATGAGTTTTGTCACCCTGTGTAGTACTGGCTATGATGGTGACTCCAGTATGTGTTACAGATGTCATGGTGCCACTATGGGTGTCCACTGTCTGTTGCCATAACATTCGCCCACCCAATTCCCTTGCATGCTCACATCCATACCATAGCTACAGGTAACAACACATTCTACTCCATTTGGAAATTGGTAGGCTGATTGACTTACCTTGAGGGTGTGCCAGACTTGAGGATGGTGCTAGAGGGCTGCCTATGTTGGATGCGCATAGTACACTCCCTATACATGGTTGAGCACAGGTAGTGTCATGTTTGGCATCCCTTTTACTGTCTGTGCGAGTCAGAGAAAGGTGTCATTCCCTGGGTCCCTACTGTGTCAGTGCATATGCTACGCGTTGCCTCTTTGCCAAGGCCAGATCATACTGGGCACGCCTATTTCTGCCTACTGGGGCAAGCTCAGATGGTTTCTCCTCTGAGTCACTCTGTGCCTGTACAGGCCTTGGCATTGGTGGGGGGCTGTGTGGCCCTACCCCATGCTGTTCCTGCTGCATTTGTTTCCGCAGGATCATATTGTGTAGCATAGCACATACCATAACAATTTGGGTACATGTAGCTGGTGAACACTGCAAGGCTCCACCAGATGTGTCCAGACACTGGAACCATGACCTGAGCATCCCAAACACATGCTCTATTATATGTCTGGCCTGTGTGTGTGTCTCATTATGGCATTGTTGCTCAGGTGTGTGTGCATTTCTGATGGGTGTCATCAGCCACGGCTCCAGTGGGTACCCAGCATCCCCCACTAGGTGATCGTAGGGGATACCCACATTGGCAAATCTGTGGTACAGCTGTGTCAGATGCCATATGTGTGAATCGTCATAGCTTCCAGAGCAGTCAGCACAAAAATTCATTATAATGCCCTGGGCATCACAAACGACCTGGCAGTTGATGGAGGGGATGCCCCTGTGGTTGATGTAGGCCCTACCCCGCTCACTGGGTATTGCTTTGATGCATATGTGCATGCAGTCTGTAGCACCCACTACCCCAAGGTATTCTGCTATTTGGTGGATGTGTTGAGGAAATATACGTGCTCACTGGCATGTGCTGCCATGGCATCCAGGAATTGGTGGAATACTCTGGATGCTGATGCCTGTGAGATCCCCATGATATCCTCATTTGTGCTTTGGGAGGTACCTGTGGCTAGTATACCTAGGCCTACACATACCTTGTTATCCACTGGGATGGGTTCCCCACGGCCAGTTTGGTGTGTCAGGTGTGGCTGGCACAGCTCAACAATTTGCAGTAGGAGGTGTCTGTCCACCCTATAGCACTCCACTATCTCCAGCTCATGTAGCCCATGGTAGGTTACCCTGGGTTTGTACACTCTTCTCCGTCTCCTCACTGTGGGTTGTTCGGCAGCATTCACATCCTCACCACCCTCAGCCTCTTGCACATGCTGTTCCATGTTGCCTGCTGCAGCCCTTCTCATTTTGTAGGTTTGTTTGTTAAAATTTCCCTACTTGTATACACCGCTGGTGTAGAGTGTGGAAAAACCAGAGGGGAAGGTGTTTGCTTAGTTTATAGTAATGTTCTGGGCTGGGCTGGTCTGCTGCCTGTGTGATTGGCTGATTCTGATACATTTCACCTGCCAGCTAAGCTAGTTCTCCTTGGTTACCTTCCTACTGCTATTTTCCCCTCCCATTGCCTTCCTGTTTAAGCCTGTGTGCACGCCGCGCAAACGGAGTGCTCAAATGTGCACAGAGCTGCTATTTCCTGGTTTAACTTCTTTTTTCTTCTTGTAAAACCCGGTGCGTGGTGCGCACACCCGCTTACACTTTGTAAAGAGTGCTAGGTAGGTTTAGACACACCCCTAGCTTAACTGTGCTAAGCTAGGAGCAATCCCGAGCCACAGGACTCCAATCTGCTTACAGTATGCCTGACACACACCCCCATGATGTCACCTATATCCTAGTCTTGCACCCAGCTATTCATACTCTTACACTGATGGGACCTGTCTCACATGCTGGGGAAAACTGGGATTCACTATCCTTCCCCTCATTTGCATAGAATTGCCTGCTAATGCATAGTTACATGTCTCACACTGAGCCTCCCCCCTTAGCAACCACTACTCACTGGCCAGATTGTCTTCTGCCTGCCATTGACTTGCATGGCAGAATACTGATTTTAGATAGAATGCCCGTTTTAAGTTTATTTTCTTATCCCCCGCCCGATCCCATTTGAGCATCGCTGCCCTATGTTTAAACAGCCGAGATTGGTGAAAAAAAAAATAAATGCTGTTTTTTTCTTTTTTTTTTCTTGTTTGCAATGCCAATGGCCTTATACTTGGCTAGTGGCATGCATGCTCAGTGATATGCAGCCTTTATTTGGAGCTGTCATAGCTCCGTTTTTGATTTTGCAGAAATGTACTCGGTTACTAACCGAGTACATTTCTGCAGATTGCACTAGTCTTGCACGGACTATTGCAAGCTTCCTGGATGCTGCTGATTTGTAGTTTTCACGTCAGTTTATTTTATTGAGAAGCTTCCTGGATTGCAAAATCACCTCATTTGCATGGATTTCTTCTGCAAATTAGGTGATTTGCATACCAGGGCTTAGTCCATGCAGGATTAGTGCTGGAGCTTTCGTGCACACCCATGCCAGCTGCTCCTGGATCGCACGGCAGACATATTGCCTGCGTGGGCTCCTGCACTCATCTTGCACTCCGTGCAAGCTTTTGAGAATTCGGGGGATATGTGCACTGAGCATTAAAATGTAATATTTAAAAGGAGTTTAAATATTGCTTAAACTTCATGTCTCATTGCGTTTGTCTTTAATTTACTCATACTGTTAAGGGCTGAGGGCCTAGAAAAAGAATCTTTGTTCTAACTTTTAAATAAAAGAAAAAATGTGCTGTAAATATTTTTATTATAGTCCTTCATAAATTATTAACTTTATGGGTTTTCTCCAGGCTACTTCTATATATGCAGGACCTATGTGACACTCTGTCTTACCTGTTACCCAGTTTCATCAGTGACTTCAAGCCCTCCCCACTTGTTCCTTACTATCCCAGTTTAGTCCTTAAACATGATAATTTTTCTGGTTCCTTAGAGGTTATGGGTTTACATTATCAACCATCGGCATTGTTAGATTAGTGTAATAGTCCAGGATGTAAGGAGCAATCATACATCACAGGGAGAAATTCAGAATCTCTTTTCTTTGGAGTACTCTATGCACTGAGAAAATCTGTATGCTAATATGAAACTTACATGTGTCCCCCATGTCACCATACTATAATATATAGGCTCATAGGTAAATACTAGGTAATCAGTCTGCAGAGCATTATAAGCCTAACCAATGACTTATATTTAAATGTTTTCTCTAGCATCAAGGAAGACAACACGAGACAGATTGTGGGAGAATATGAGGCTGTCCAGCCTATTATCTAGGCTTGCTGTGAAGGTGGAAGGGGTTTTACTCAGCTTGACATGTAATGGAAGTTTGTTCCATCTGTGGGGGTATTCATTGTGATATGAATCTTGCAGGCTGTTTCATTTATCTGTTGATGAAGATTGTCTTCCTTTAACCTAGCATTTGAAAAAAACATTTGTTTTGCATAGGAATAGTAAAAATAAATAGTTGGATCTTTCATGGCTCAAAAGGCTAGACCCAGATCCCCATGGAGGAATCTATAAGAGACTGAGTACAGATAAAGGGCTGCCATTCTGTCTTGAAAACTAATATTTTTTAGGCCTCTAATCTTTTTACTCAGGAATCTCTGAGGTCAAGTTGAGTGATATGTTTAAACACATACATGCTAAAAGGGGTATTATACTCAACAATGGATCTGATGATGTACAAGTAAAGAGGAAGTAAGACTTCCTAGTTGCAATTCCTTTGGAAATTAGATGAGCCGGACAGAAGGCTTTCTGAACTAAGGTGGAAACCTGATATTGAAAAGATAAGGAATTATTAACAAGAGTGCCTGGATACCTTACAACTCTGTGTGCTTGATCATAGTTATTTCTAAGGGGATTATTTTAGAAGACTCTGCAACATCTGGTAGGAGTCATCTGAATAGTCATTAGACCCATACCCTCCTTGGGAAAAAAGTACAGGCTATCATCTGATATATCCATGCATTGCCATGGTCAACATTCTTAGGTAGCCCGAGTTAATGGCTAAATCCAGGACATCAGTGATGCAGAGAGGTACCTCGACTCTTTGAGCAAGTGGCCTTAAAACCTGCTCTCTTGTCCTTTGCTAAAGTGTAACGGCTGTTTGAAAATGTGATGCATATCACAGTCTGTGAATAAAACATCCTGAAGAGCCAATAGAATCTATTATATGAACTACATCAGATTCCTTACAGGATATAGGGACACAAAAGTCCATTGCCTGATGTGAGGTCAGTGATTGACATAACTCATGAAGGAAAAGGCCAGAATATATATGATAACCTTAACATGATAGGCAAAACAAATCAATTAACAAAATGCTGCTATTTAAGACACAGAAATGGTGATGTTAAGTATATGTGTGCCTGCTTGTATGGTGTGGAGGGGCAGAAGCTGCCCTCACTTCTTCAAATGTCAAACACAGCATGAAAGTGAAGGTTAGTTCAATACTATTTTTATGCCTTTTATTTAGGGGATATGATCAGATTTACTCTGAAGTACTAATAGTATTAGCTGTCTCATTTAGTTCACATTTTTGTCCATAATATGAATATATATATATATGAATATGTATATACTTTACAATAAAAAGCATTAAGGATATTATAACAACTATCTCAGTAAAATGCAAGACAGGAATATCACAGTAATGAGACATTCAAATGTTTACTATTCAGTGTTATCTCACGGTGACCTATTTTCAAAGGTTGGTTCTTTCTGATGCAGTCTCAAGGAAATGCTGCCAGCTTATCATGCTTGACGGAACTGGGAAGGGGAAAAAAGCACCTCAGTGATTCAGTGAAACCATTTCCTTTAACAGCAAAATTTGACTTTTAGTTCAGTTGAAACAAAAACATCATTATTTGTTATCATATTTAATTAGTCCCTTTTGGAACAATAATATGGGCAGGAAATGACAAAAATTGTAATGTTTCCTGCATGGTTTTTATATCTTTCTAAATTAACTTTTTCAGGTAAAGATCAGAAACACTGATTAGTATATATTAAATTTACTTGTTCAACTAAAGATCAGAATCATTAATTTGTGCATTTGTTCTTGGATACTGTGTATCCTGAATCAGAATTGCAGTGCCATAATGTAATTAACATGAATGCATTATAGGTTCATAGATTTATAGATTTATACTAGGCTAATGGCCATCTGGGTCTTTAAAAGCCTAGCCATGCAAACCAACCCACTTTGTCCCCAAGTTCCTTGGGCGCCTATATGGTGGGGTGTGTTTGTAAAGAGGTAGCTAAGGGTTATGGGGGTGAGGATGTTAGTTGGAGATTAATTTACTTACTGTCAACCTGTTTACTTACTGTCAGCCTCTGGCCATCAGAAACATGGGGGCTAGACCGGGGGTGAATTTGCAATTTCCCATCCAATGATCAAGGTTTCTTTTGAATACAGTCAGGGATGAACTCTGCTTCGTGTAGATAGAGAGTTTATTCCATAGTATGGGGATACCTTGAGGCACATATCAGTCTTGCCAGTATGTTCTATTTATGTCACAGACAAAGTTCAGGTCCTTGGATCTAGTGTTTTTGGTGCTGTTTTGTTTAGCAGATGTGCAAGAGAACCATCAGAGCTGGATCTGAAGATGCCTTATATGCTAGACATAGATCACTTCTCAATAAATTGTAGCAGAATGAGTCCAGAGATATTATGCATGTATAGATACAGGTAATATGTGTAGAACAGTGTATTCATACCCTGGATTCTCCTGGTGAGGAATCTTTGAGGGCATTCCAGCTGTTGCAAGTGCCTGGTTAGGTACATGCAAAAGGGGCATTGCATCAATGATAGGTCTGATAATGTCTGAGTACAGTGGTACTGCACCTTCCTTGGACCTAGATGCCATACCCTTGCTTATGAGTTGGGTGACATAGAATGATTTTCTTACTATCCTGGCTACATGTGGGTCAAAGGCCAGATTACCATCTGCATATGTTCCAAGATCCCTAACTATTGGGTCAGCTGTTAGGGGTGCTTTATCATTAGAGTAAATAGCTTAAGTGAATGATTTCCCAAAGGACATTATAATGCATTTCTTTGCGATGAGTTTTAATCTGGGGCCTTGGCATCAGTCATTTGTTTGTGTAAGACCATCTTGTAGGATGCTGCTGTCATGGGGGGAATCTATGATAGCTCCCAATTTACAGTCATCTGCGAATTTGGTGAGCCAGAGTCCTTTGACATTAGCCTTTACTTCTGAGAACTAGATGCTAAACAGGAGTTGGCCCATATTAGACGTCTGTGATACTCTGGTGGTGACCGGTCTCCTGGTGGAGGTTGTCTCACCAATCCTGATTTCTTGGGTCAAGTCTATAAGCCAGTCAGAAATACAATGAGTTATGTAGGGATTTATGCTTAGCTGTGAGAGTTTGTCAACAATAACTGAGTGAAGTATTGTATCAAATGCCTTGGCCAGGTCAAGTTAAGTGGTATGCACCATTTTCCCCTCATCCATAGCCTTGATGACCCTCTTGATGAGGTCAACAGGTTAAGTAGGCAAGACATTCCTTTAGCAAAGCCAAATTGGGATGGGTCCAGTGTCTGTAGGTTACCAATGTCCTTGTTGATCATTTCCATGATAATTCGTTCAAAACTTTGCATATCAGACTTGTCAGACTGATGAATCTGTAGTTCCTGGGGTTTGGTTGATGGTGCACCCTTACAAAGAGGGCTGACCATTGCAGCCTTCCATTTACCTGGCACGTAACATGTTTTGAACCTGTAGATGAAGAGTGTCTCAAGTGTTCCTGTTAAGTCTTGCTTTAGGCTATTTAGTAGGTAGCAGGGATATTATCTGGTCCTACTGAAGCAAAGTTTTTGGCCTCAACAAGCACCACCAGGACCTGCACTCTGTTGATAGTTGGGGTGATATGCTAGAATTGATTTCACATGGGGGTAATGGGGGTAGTAGGGGTGAAGTTAAAGGTAAATTTATTAGCCAGTAGATTCACCATATCACCCTGATCAATGAAGGTTGTACCATTTGCCACCAGTTCTGTGCACTGCTGAGTGTTACCTTTAAGGTTCCTGACTTAACTGAAGAAGGTCTTGTGATTCACCGTAGCCTTGGAGGCTATCCTGACTTTGTAATTGGTCTTGTTGGACTTCATTAGACCTCTTAGTTTCTAGTTTAGTTGAATCAAGGAACTGTTGTCTCTGTGATAGTTGATCTTTCTGATTTTGATTAAGACTTTTTTCTTTTGTTATATATCCTTTTAAGGTAAGGATTCCACCACTGGAGTTTGTTTTGGTGTTAGATATGGGCTTACTTCTGGTAGGAACCACAGCCTTGATGCAGCCATTTATATGTTTGTATAGGGATTCTGTAAATAACTGCATAGGTAGCTGTCTTCTTGGGGTTTGGTGGAAGCCATAAATTTTGACAAACTGTCAATTAATAGGATATAGTTTTCTTTACAATAGTTCCTAACTTTTACAAGTTTAGTTGGGCTTTCTGGGATGAATTTTATTTTGAGGGAGACAGCTTTGTGGTGCAACCTCACCAATGAAGATGTGACATGGGGAGGGGTGCAATGCTCTCCCACATTGGTGAGTAGTATGTCCAGCTTGTTTAATCCTCTGGTTAGGGTGTGCACTATCTGGTCCAGGGTGTCCGTGTTGATAAAGTCCAGAAAACATGCATGTGAGTTAGAGGTGGAGTATGTTTCTCAGTCTATACATGGGGTAGTTAATGTTTCCAATGAACAGGGAATTTGGCTTGATGGTGAGCACCTCTAGTAGGTCTATGTAAGAGCTGTGAGATTTGCGGGTCATAGAGAGCAACCTGTAGCTGACCAGGACATAATAAGGAACCTTTTCTGTGGTGACTTGGATGTGGATGAACTCCAGGGCATTATCCTGTTTAACTAATCTGGAGCTGTATTTGTTGTTAATGTAGATTAAGACACTTCCACCTTTAGCCCTGTCTGTGCTGCTGTTGGCCTAAATGCGTTCAAGGTACTGTAGCCTTCCACTGCTGGGCTACTCAGTGACACCACAGATGTCTACATTCTCCAGAGTGAGGAGAGCTTCTTGTATGGTGTGGAGTTCCTTGTTTAGGCTCTGAGCATCAAGCACTAGCACCTTAAGATTTCTTTGATTTTTTTTTTTGTTGCTGTGTTGATCGTTTTGTTATTTTGACATTGCCTAAAAAAGGCTCTAAGGGGGTGGATAAAATTTTAGTCATTATCTAAAAGACTGGGAGGGATGGGTGTATGAGGAACATCCTTGGCAAATCAGTGTGGTCTGTTCACCATGAACTCCTACGGTAACAGATATTGGATACCCTAGAATGACACCAAAAACTAAGCCCATTATTAAAATTGATCACCTTCTGTTCATACTGCAGCATCATACTTGATGAAGGTAGAATGCACCTCAATGCAAGGCACATACCTATCTGTGGCACATATTTAGAGAGATCCATAATGTCTCTTGTCATATAATCCATTGAGGTATGTCTCAGGTCATTTATACCCACAAGGACTATGATAGAATCATATTGGTGCCTGCGGTGCAGTGACTTGAGTTTGTGTATGATATTACAGATCCTTGGTCCAGATAGGCTAGTGACTGTTAATTTCTACTTGACCAGTCTGGTGAGAGGGGCATCTGCGTGTAATATAATAGAATCCCCCTATGACAAGAGTACTAGGTAAAGTGTTGGATTACCGTATGAGCTTTCATCTTGCAGAATTGCATATAAATAAAAAATATAGATCAAACACAATTTAGGCAAACCTTATCCCCCCCCCCTCCAAACAATGTGATTAGATGTATGATATCTTATTTTAGATAGGCTCTATAGTGGCTAAACCTACTACTAAATAGAAAAGAACATAATCATCTAGAAAACAGGAATTGTGTTCCAACTAATCAGATCTTTACTTTATTTTCACACCTGTAAGACATTGGCAGTTACTAATATCCAAATGCAATAATGTATAGAACTTTTCAGTGACCTGGTTAAAAGAGTATACCAACTTACAGGTAAATGTTATTTTAATGAAGGGGAAAGAAAAATGGTCTTGAGATGGTAAATCAGATTACATGAGGAGAGATTCCATATTTTCTACATTCTTCTTCTGGATGATAGAAGAAAGGTAACTCTTTAGTTTAAATACTTCAAGCCTCATACGAGTTTCAAAAGTGAGACTTCTAGACATATTTATAGTACTGGATTAAAAAGGAGCCCTGGAGAGCTCCCTGTGGCTTATTATAAGAATAAACAGTAAGTGTAAAACTTTTTTTTACAGTTTCCTAGATGTTTTACATGATAACCTTTTGGGAATTCTGTAATACATATGTAATTAAGAAAAGGCAACAGAAGTGTGAGAGGGAGAGGGACAGAGACAGCACAATTTAGGAATAAAGTTTGGAAAGTGAGCCAAGAATTAGAAGACTTGATGGGCATTTTGTATTTTGTCAAGTAGGAACTGATGAAAAATATACTATGATTCCCAGTTTGTGAAAACAAAATAGGAATGATAGAGTATTTTTCTTTGATTCCCATGTTTTGTCAAAAGCTGCCCACTGAACTGAAAAGGATTGCGTAACAGTGGGGGTAAAGTTTGTCGTTAATACATTTAGAGATACAAAGATGCTGCAAAAAACTGTTTTTTTAACTTTTTTTGTTTCTGTAGAGGATGTGTGATGGTGTCTGTCTGTTTTTATGAAACTAATTTTGACAAAAGACAACTTCAAGCTCAGCCATAGATCCAGGCATTTTATATTTTAAATAAACAGCTCTGTATATATTTAATACTTCTGGATGAAAAGTGAAATAAAAGGCACACAAATAATGGCCAAGTGTGAGAGCTAATGACTGCCCATTTAGAGAAAGTGTATCAGAGGTAATTCACAAATCTGAATGCTGACAAGGAATGGTTCCCAAAGAATTATATTCTCAAGCAGACCATGAAGTGATCGCTGTGTAGTCAGAAATCTATACTTGGTGTAAATGCATTTTGACCAAATGAGATCATTGTGGAGACAGTGTGCATGTGTCCTAAGGTGCAATCGCCTCAGAGTGATTATATTAAGATTGGAAGCGAATGGGTACATAGGGGCTTCCACCTCCACAAAAAAGTAGAGGATAGACAATAAAGGATTATGTTATTACTTACTGGTATGGTTTTCAAATGAAGTGCTTACAAGCTTAAAAAACATTGACCCCCATCTCAGAATTTAAAGGAGTGGAAAGACGAGAAGAGATGAAGACATGATAAATTGCAAATGCTTTCACAGAAAGATTGCAGCCAGTGATGAAAGTGAGTAGGCATGCTCATGTATAGATTTCCAGTGCTTCTTTTATGACAGGAACAGAAATTCTGCACTGCTTTCTTCTGGCAGCTGACATAAACTTAAATCATAAGTTAATTGTGATTTCTGTAGCTGCATGCTTAAATGCAATGAGGTCCTTTAAATCCTGACTTGTGTTTGTGTTACTTTATATGACTTTAGTATCTCTAGGAATTAAATATATCTTGATTCAGTGAGCAGAATAATATTCCTGTATCTGGGTAAAAGCTCGGTCTTCACCTCAAAGCTTCAACACAGAAAACATAGAGAGCAAACTGACCACGACTGAATAGTGCAGAAAAGAACTTTTATTGCATAAAAGTAAGCACTTTCACGATCCCAACAACTGATCGCTTTTTCAGACTAATTTACAACAAGTAGCATCATCAAATTTAAACACTAAAACAACCAATGGCTTTAAAACATTTCATTAAACTCTAATTGAAAGCGCCACCTCCAATTAAAAATGTAAATGATGCATATTGTAGCTTACATCCTTAACAATGCTTTCTGTTCTATTTTAAAATAAATGTAAACAGTTAATGTTTGAGGGGTCTAGCTCTAAGAAAAGGTTTTAGTGACGATACACTGTTTATACCTGGTGTTTTCTCTGCCTGCAGTTGCAGAATCCATCTCTGCTCTGCTGTCTCAGTCCAAACATACTTGATATAATTGATAGTGAGTTTATGTTTGTTACTATGGACATCAATTCATTATTTACGGTAATACCGAATTCTTGGGGTATTGAGAGGGTTGACTTATTGAACACCAAGAGAATATTGACTCATACTAAAGTGAATCTGATATGCAATTTATTAGAGATTATTCTTGAAAACAATGTTTTTTTATTCACTGATAAATTCTATCTGCAAAAGGTTGGCGTAGCGATGGGCACGGCGTGTGCCAATAGCTATGCCAACCTAGCACTGGTATCGTGGGAAATTAATTATTTGTTACAAAACAATGAGTTTGTTGACAGTATTATTTGGTATGCACGATTTGTGGATGATATTTTTCTTCTATGGGGAGACACGGGCAGTAGGCTAGGACTGTTTATTGATTATCTACACGGTACCACAGATTTCCTTAGGTTTACATATGATTGTTATCTGAAACTATTAATTTTTTGGATATAACTATTGATAGAATTGGATGTACTGAATTAGTTACAAAATTGTATAGGAAACCTACCAGAAAGAACAGTATTTTACACAAAATGAGTATGCACCCCAAACATGTTAATAAGAATGTAGTCAATGGACAGTTCATGAGGATCAGTAGACTACACAATACAGATGATAAATTACATCAGGCAGTGGACATGCTGAAAGGTGAATTTTTAGATAGGGGCTATAATGCAGCAGACATAGACGTTAGTATTAGGGGGATGTATGAAGCATGCAATGATAAGGGGAAACCATTTTTTTTCAGATAAAATAGATGAGAGGCGTACCATGCATACTAATGACAGACAAAAAGTGAGGTTTCCTATTACATATACAAGTGACATTAAGATATTTTGTCAGATTTTTGAAAAGAACTGGAACATACTGAATTCTATAGAAGAATTGGATGAAGCCATAGATATAAGGCCACAGTTTTGTTATAAGAATAACCGTTCCTTGAAAAGACAATTATGTTACAAACCACCAGTGAATAAAAATAGTGACAGAATGCCACAAAGAATACAAACATTTCCATGCAGGCACTGTATGGCTTGCAAGTTTATCTACACCAGTATAGCGTTTACACATCCTAGTCAAAATTTTGTTATAAACTTTGATTTTTATGCTGATTGTAGGACACAACATATAGTGTATCTCAGTTTTTGTAAAGTTTGTTGTTTTTTTTATGTAGGAAAAACTAACAGGAGTCTGAAAGAATGCATCCTGGAGCATATTAGAGATACAGCTAATGAAAAAGAAACCAGCGCATTAGCTAAACACGTCAACGATCAGAGTTCTAAACATGTTTTTAACTTTTTAGTACTTGAGATTATGAAACAGGACATTAGAGGTGGTGACCTGAAGAATAGGACTGAGACAGCAGAGCTGAGATGGATTCTGCAACTGCAGGCAGAGAAAACACCAGGTATAAACAGTGCATTGTCACTAAAACCTTTTCTTAGAGCTAGACCCCTCAAACATTAACTGTTTACATTTATTTTAAAATAGAACAGAAATCATTGTTAAGGATGTAAGCTACAATATGCATCATTTACATTTTTAATTGGAGGTGGTGCTTTCAATTAGAGTTTAATGAAATGTTTTAAAGCCATTGGTTGTTTTAGTGTTTAAATTTTATGCTGCTGCTTGTAAATTAGTCTGAAGAAGAGATCAGTTGTTGGGATCGTGAAAGCGCTTACTTTTATGCAATAAAAGTTATTTTCTACACTATTCAGTCATGGTCAGTTCACTCTCTATATCTTCATTCAGTCATTTTTTTTTCTGGGGAAGCTTTTCCCAAGTAGCCATTTTTCATCTTTGCTTCTCTCACTTTCCAGCTGCCACTTATTTATGAACAAGGTTAATTGTGAGGAAAGAAAGATAATCAACATAACAATGGTCAGCCAAATTAGAATCGGTCTTTTTGAAATGTATATTTCAAGGAATACTAGAGAAAACCAAGAAGGCCTATATAAGTTCAGTACAAGAAATAGTGAAGAATAAATAATCAGAAGTCAAAAAATCTGTGGCATGACTAAAAACCAGAGGTACAATACCGTCTTCTATAAAGCATTAAAGGAGTCTGAGAATATTTACACGTGATAACCAAACAGTAGCCAAACAACCACCAAATGAATGCTTCAGCTGGTAGAATTGGTGAGTACCAGCAGAAATGTTGAAAGGAGTGCTGCTGTTGTCATTGTAATAGGGCACTTGTGAGAGTGAAACCACTGATTTCTGCTCTGTGATCTACATCTGGTGATGGTGGACCAGAGAAACATAACAAAAGTAGTGCCTACAGGAATGAAAGAGAGTGTGTATGAAAAACCTTAGGACAACCAGGATGAAGTGTAGGATATGAACATTCAAATGCCACATTTTTTAATGCAGTACCTGTATATCTTACATGACTCCCATAAGCCAATATGTCACAAAAGCTAAAATTCTTACCTACATGTTTCATAGGTTGCAAATATTTCATTTTCAACTGATAAAATGTAAGCCATTTCCAGATGGGACCCAGCATTTCCCCGCAAACAGAGCTGCTAACTTAGCAGTAGAGTTAGGGTCTCCAAGGGTCTTGTAAAAAAAAAAAAAAAAGTCCTCTGATAACCCTTCAGGCAATCTAGGCTCATTTCAGACCTTGCTTTTTCACCTGTGCAGAGAACTGTCTTGCCTCCCTGCCAGTTACCAACACCCATATGCTGACCTTTTGGAAGTCCAACTCTGGAACATTTTGAAACCAAAAAGAAATCAAGAATATGAATATTTTTTTTGAAGTGAGTTTGGGGTGGGTATCTTAGGATGAGTATAAAGGATAGTTCATAAAAGTTGTTTGTCTTTCGGCTTTTTCCCGGTAAGGGGTCGCCACAGTGGAACTCCAGTCCACTAATGATTGGCAGTAGATTTTTACGAAATGCTGAGGTGCCAACTCAATGTTCAACCTTCAAAGAAGGCACACCCATTTACAAATGCATGTCTTTCGAACACTACCCAACCGTGGGGAGGACATACAGACTCCACACAGAAGGTACTCCCAAGCCAAGCCGAGAATCAAATGGGAGAACCTCTTGCTGTGAGGTAACAATGCTACCGCTGTACCACCGCGGCCTTGCATCATAAAAGTAATTGGCATTTACTGTCACAAATTGGTAGCATGCAAATTAAAAAAAAATGCAAGTTAAAAGTTACGACATGAATGAGGGTGAAAACAAGTTAAACTAAAGAATAATCTATTGTTTAAATGTTCTTGTTTAGATTATCATTCAGTATCATCATCTACAATCAGGAATGGTACACAAGTAGGTCTACCATTATTATGTAGGAAGAGTTTTAAGGAGCAGGAACAGGGAAATTCTACTGTTATATATAATGGAGATTATGCCCCTCAATCTCTTAAAGCAAGACATTTCGACAAAGCCATAAATAATGGGAGGACAAAGGCCCAAAAATAGGCACAATTTTTAAATACTGCTCTTGCAAATTTAGAAAGTTGATAGAATAAGAGGTTTTACATTAGCATGCATTTTCTGAAGGGTATGAAGGCTGAAAGTCAAATGTCTGTCATTATTTTCTAACTTCAGTCGTCAATGATGTGCCAATAATTTGCCAAAAAAAACCCAAAAAACAAACCATTAAGAGGAACAGGCCAAATATATGAGGCAAAAATCTGGGCATTCTGGGAAAATCTGAACAGCTGACAGATATGATGGAGGTATGCAAAACTGAGGTTGTTTGTGCCGTGGGCAATGAACACTTTTGGTGCCTCTCCAGACAGGGCTGATGAAAAACAAACAAAAAAAAAAGAAAAAGAATTGTCCTTGGGCAAATGCCTATTATTATTTTTGTGATTAATGCTAGCTGTTTTCAACACTCCCTTAAAAACAAGTGCTCTCTTAGACAACTAAGCAAAAAACGTAAGAAGTTTAATTGATTCCAGCAAGGCCAACTATAAGGTCAAGATAGCCTCACAGGCTAAGAACAATCAGTAGGCCTTCCTCAGCTATGTCCAGAACCTTAGCGGTAACACACAATAATGTGCTGAACTGGTGATGAATGCTACCACCTACACCAATCAGGGTTACATAGAAAATATACTGGCTGATAAATTCAGCTCAAGCTTCACCCTCTCACTCTCCACCCCACCTCTATCAGGTGAAATCCTCTTCAACATACCTCTCCCAGTTGTAATCAGGGGCCAGATACTGGCAACACTCACTAAAGTCAAGAATACTGTCTCCATGGGCTCCAACAACATCCCCGGTTGCCTCCTGAACAATCTAAACCATGACCAATTACAGCTTCAAAACAGGCTAAGTTCCATGTGAATGGAGGACCACAACAGTCATTCCCTTCCACAAGGAAGGACCATCAACCAACCCAGGGAACTACAGACTCATCAGTCTAACAAGGATAATATGCAAAGCCATGGAATGAATCATCATAGAAATAATAAACAAGGACATTGGCAACCTACAGACACTGGACCCATCTTAATTTGGCTTTGTTAAGGGAAGGTCATGCCTACTTAACCTGGTAGACTTCTTTGAGAGGATCATCAAGGCAATGGAAGAGGGTAAACCATGCATAGTGTGTATCTGGACTTGGCTAAGACATTTGATACAGTAGCCCACTCAGGCATTGTTGACAAGCTCTCTTTGCTAGGCATAAACCTTTGCATAACTCACTGGATTGTTGGCTGGCTCACAAACAGGATCCAAGAAGTCAGGATCAGTGAGACCATCTCCATCAAAAGACCAAATACCAGTGGAGCACCCCAGACCTCCGTGCTGGTCCCACTCTTGTTTAGCATCTACTTCTTCAAAGTCAAGGCTATCAATAAAGGCCTCTGGCTCACCAAGTTTGCATATGATTGTTAATTGGGAGCTATTATACATTCCCCAAGACACAAGCATCTTGTAAGTGGGTTTAACACAAACAAAAATGCATTATAATGCCCTCTGGGAAACTGTCAATGCAAGTTAATTACGCTATCAATAAAACGCCCCTAAGAGTCAACCTAGTAGTAAGAGATCTGGGAACATATGTAAACAGCATTCTGACTTTTGACGGACATGTAGCTAAGATAATAAGAAAATCATTGTATGTCACCCAACTTATAGTACCACTCTGTTCGGGCCCTTATCAGACCTACCATTAAATACAATGCCCCATTTGGCATGCATCTAATCAGACACTTGTAGCAGTTGGAACTCTCACAAAGGTTTCTTACCTGGAGAATTTAAGGCACAAATACCCTGTCCTGCACTGATCACCTTAAGGTTCTATTATCTCTATTTTGTCTTCTATATGCTGCTGAGAAGGGATCTTTGCCTGGCTTACAGAGCTTCCTCAGACACAGCTTTGATGGATCAGTTGCACATGTGCAAAACAAACAGCACCAAAAACACTAGATCCTGGGATCAGAACTTCACTTGTGACATAAGCAGAACATGCTGGAGAGACAGATATATGCCCCAAAGGATCCCTGCACTATGGAATGGGCTCCCCATCCATGTAAACAGAGTTTACTCCTGACACTATTCAAACAATACCTTGACAACTGGATGAGAAATCATAAATGTACCCCTGGTCTTGCCAACATGTCCTTTATGAGCAAAGGCTGTCAATAAGAAAAGTGTTATCCTAGCTAAAACCCCCCTACAAATCCTTAGCTACCTACCTACTTACATGACCCCTAATATCATCCTTCGGATTCAAATGGTTTTGGCAGTGAGGTTATGCTTGTAAGGGCCCTAATGATTGTTAGCCTTGTAACAACCTGTGAACCTATTAGAAATGCCCCCAAAATCAGCAAACAGCTATTATCTCTACCTAGCAGACCTTTGAAAACTTAAATAAGTACTGGCTTGCTAATCTGTAGCAAAGAGTTGCAATAGCTCCTTACACAGACTATGTTTAAGCAGCAGTGAGATCACAGAAGTTTAAATGAGCACCACTCCTGTTGCACTGCTTTAAGGCATGACCAGGGCCTCATCCATTCTTATCACCTAACAACTTGCACCCAGGGTAGCCGCCCTCTTCTCTCCATCCTTGCTGGTTTAGGAATCTTGAAATGATGTCACCCAGCACATAGCCATACACAGAGATTCATGTGTCACATGTCCCACAGATGGACAGTTAACTTTAAAAAATATTAGACTGCATTGACTTTCATTGCACATCCCTCATTTCTGGAATAGGTTCCCCTTATATAGCTGTCACAGAACTTCACTGGGAACCCTTAAAATCAGTCTGGATGATAGGATGGCTGATCATAGATTTAAACCTGGTATGTATGGGGGATAAGTTGATTAATGAGACCCGCTGTTAATCTCCAGTCAATATTGTTTGATAGGGCTGAGCTTCTTGATTGTTTCCTTTGACTGTAAGCTTATTACTAATGTATGGACCTATGCATACTATGGGGTCAAGGGACTTGTCTTTGTAAATGTGTTTGATTTTACTCAAAGAGCTTGCACAAAATATAATAGACTAAGATGGCATTTTTCAATTAAAAATGCTATCACACAGTATTGTGACATAGTGTATATCATCAGAGATTTCTTTTTTCTTCTACCCATAGTGGAATTCACTTTGCCTTGAATACAGAATCTGATGACTGCTATAACCTTCTCTTTCCCATGATAACCCTCCAGATTCACTATGCCCTGCGCGGCATGCATGATTAGTGCAGGAGCTCACGCAGGCAATATGTCTGCCGTGTGATCCAGGAACAGCCTGCAGGGGCATGCACGAGAGCTCCTGCACTAATCATGCATGGACTAAGCCCTGGTATGCAAATCACCCCATTTGCAGGAGAAATTCATGCAAACGAGGTGATTTTGCAATCCAGGAAGCTTGCAATAGTCCGTGCAAAACTAGTGCTATCTGCAGAAATGTACTTGGTTAGTAACCGAGTAAATTTCTGCAAAATCCAAAATGGAGCTATGATAGCTCCAAATAAAGGCTGCATATCATTGAAGAGGCATACCAATGGCCAAGTATAAGGCCATTAGCAGTGCAAACAAAAAAAAAAAAAAAAATGAACTTTATTTTTTTTTTTGCCAATCTCGGCTGTTAAAGCATAAGGCAGCGGTGCGCAAATGGGATCGGGGGGAAATAATAAAATAAACCAAAAATAAGCATTCTAAACAAAAATCAGTATTTTGCCATGCAAGTCAATGGCAGGCAGAAGACAATCTGATCAGTGAATTGTGGTTGCTAAGGGGAGAGGCTCAGTGTGATACATGTAACTATGCATTAGCAGGCAATCCTATGCAAATGAGGGGAAGGATAGTGAATCCCAATTTTTCATAGCATGTGAGTCCCAGTTTTTCATAGCATGTGAGTCAGGTCCCAACAGTGTAAGAGTATGAATAGCTGGGTGCAAGACTAGGAGGTAGGTGACATCATGGGTGGGTGTGTCAGACATATTGTAAGTGGATTGGAGCTCTGTGGCTTGGGTCTGCTCCTAGCTTAGCACAGCTAAGGTAGGGGGTGTGTCTGAACCTGCCTAGCATTCTTTACATTGCCTAAGCGGGTGTGCGTGCCATGCCCTGGGTTTTACAGGAAGAAAAAAGAAGTTAAACCAGGAAATAGCAACAGTGTGCACATTTGAGCACTCTGTTTGCATAGCGTGCACACAGGCTTAAACAGGGAGGCAATGGGAAGGGAAAACAACAGTAGGAAGGGGATCAAGGAGAACTAGCTTAGCTGCCAGGTGAAATGTATCAGAACCAGCCAATTATACAGGTAGCAGTCCAGCCCAGCCCAGAACACTACTATAATCTAAGCAAACACCCTCCCCTCTGGTTTTTCCCACACTTCTACACCACCAGTGTAAACAAGCGGGGAACTTTTAGCACTCACAACAGCAAAATGTTAGGGGCTGCAATAGCTATCATACAACTTGTGGAAGAGGCTGAGGGTGGTGAGGATGTGAATGCTGCTGGGCAACCCACAGTGAGGAGATGTAGAAGAGTGTACAGACCCAGGGTAACCTACCAAGGGCTACATGAGCTGGAGATAGTGGAGCACAATGGGGTGGACAGGGACCTCCTACAGCAAATTGTTGAGCTGTGCAGGCCATGCCTCACACACAGAACTAACAGAGGGGAATCCATCTCAGTGGATACCAAGGTATGTGTAGACCTAAGAATACTAGCCACAGGTACCTTCCAAAGACTAACTGGGGATATGATGGGAATTTCACAGGCATCAGCATACAGGGTACTCCACTAGCTTCTGGATGTCAGGACAGCACATGCCGGTGAGCACATATATTTCCCCAACACCCGTGAGGTGTTGGCCAGCAATATGCATCTCTTCCACCAAATAGCAGAATACCCTGAGGTAGTGGGTGCAATAGACTGCACACACACACATGCATCAAAGCACCACCCGGTGAGCGGGGTAGGGTCTACATCAACCGCAAGGGCTTCCCCTCCATCAACTGCCAGGTCGTGTGCGATGCCCAAGGCATAATAATGAATGTGTGTGCTGGCTGCCATGGAAGCTATTACGATTCCCACATCTGGCATCTGATGCAGCTATAACAGAGATTTGCCAATGGGGACATCCCACATGGTCACCTAGTGGGGGATGCTGGATACGCACTGGAGCCATGGCTGATGACACCCAACAGAAATGCACACACACCCGAACAAGAACACCATAATGAGGCACATGCACAAACAAGAATCATAATAGAGCGTGTGTCTGGGATGCTAAAGTCATGGTTCCGTTGCCTGGACACATCCGGTGGAGCCTTGCAGTACTCACCAACTACATGTACCCAAATTGTCCTTGTATGTGCCATGCTACACGATATGATCCTGTGGAAATAGCTGCAGCAGGAACAGCATGGGGCAGGGCCACACAGCCCCCCACCATTGCCAAGGCCTGGACAGGCACAGAGTGACTCAGAGGAGGAACAACCTGAGCCTGCCCCAGTAGGCAGAAGGAGGCATACTCAGTATGCCCTGGCCTTGGCAAAGAGGCAACACATAGCACATACACTGACATGGGAGGGACCCAGGGAATAACACCTCTCTCTGACTCTCACATACAGTAAAAGGGATGCCAAACATTACACTACCTATGCCTAACCATGTGTAGGGAGTGTACTATGTGCATCTGACATAGGCAGCCCTGCAGCACCACCCTCAATACTGGAACACCCACAAGGTAAATGACTCATACATGCCAGTCGGGGGGGGGGGGTCACATACCCAACAACAGTCACAGCCAGCAGGACAGGTGTAGACAGACACACAGTCAGAGACACACAGAAATGCACACACACACACACAGAAACAGTTGCCAATTCTGGGGTTAGAACTCCTATCTAAGTAGTTTATTACACTACAGCAGTATGCAGTTACAGGATGCACGACAGAGGTTACTGGGTTGCAACTTTACCAGTGGTGTATTTCTAGGTGGGTGACATCAGCATCCTTGGCAAAGTTAAGTATATGACTTATAAGGAGTGTGAGTATGTCTGTCTCGGACTTTGTTGACAGCAATGGTTTTTAGGGTACTCACACTCCTTACAGGAGAGGCCACACTCCTTACAGGAGAGGCCACAAAAGTTCCTCACCAAAAGGATAAAGGGTCTCAAACATCTGTCCTATGCTGCCCGACTGAAAGAACTCCAGCTCTATTCAGTGCTCAGAGGTGACCTTTGCCTAACATACAAGGCCATGTCAAACCCAGATTTGATGAATATGCTTCACCTCAAAAAATCTAGATCCGTCAGAGCCACAAGGGCGGGAGACTTAAACCTTGACACGGCTATTAATAGGACGTGCTGGAGGAATAGATTCATCACCCAAAGACTCCTATGCTGTGGAATAAAATCCCGGTATATGTGAGGCAGAGCACCTCGCTGGCCTTGTTCAAGAGAAATCTTGACCAATGGATGGGAGATCGCAGATATACCCCAGGGATTACCTCAGTGTCACTGCTCAACAGAGGCACAGCAAAATAATGGGTATAGTTCCCCATACTAAAGGGGTGGCGTAAGCCACAAAACTATGGGCTAGGCTTGTAAATGCCCTCGGGCAGATAGCCTAGTATGAACCTATGAACCTATGAACAAGTCATATACTCAACTTTGCCAAGGCCACTGATGTTACCCACCTAGAAATACACCTCTGGGAAAACTATAGTCCAGTAATCTCTGTAGCATGTCCTGTAACTGTGTACTGCTGTAGTGTAAAAACGTAGCACGGTAGGTGTTCTAACCCCAGACTTGGTAACTGTGTGTGTGTGTGTGTGTGTGTGTGTGTGTGTGTGTGTGTGTGTGTGTGTGTGTGTGTGTGTGTGTGTGTGTGTGTGTGTGTGTGTGTGTGTGTGTGTGTGTGTGTGTGCATTTCTGTGTGTCTCTGACTGTGTATAGAGCAATACTTTTTAGGGTACACACACCCCTTACAATTCATATACCCAACTTTGGCAAGGCTGCTGATGTCACCCACCTAGAAATACTCCTCTGGGAAGGTAGTAGCCCAGTAATCTCTGTAGTGCGTCCTGTAACTAGGTAGTGCTGTACTGTGATTTAGAACCATGGTAGGGTTACATCCCCACCCATGGCAGTTCTGGATGCTTTGTGTGTGTTTCAATGTCTGTGTATGGAGCAAAGCATTATAGGCTAGTCACAATCAGTACATTTCAAATGGCCTACTTTGGCAATCCTGCTGATGTCATTTATTGTGAACTGCACCTTTGGGGAAGGAGTTCTCTAGTAATCCTCATGGTGTGTCCTATAACAGCTTTATGCTGTACTGTGCTATAGATCTCTGATATGGGTTCTATACCCACACATGTTGGTTGTGGATGTTTTGTGTGTGTGTCACTGTCTGTGTAGGGAGCAATGCATTTTAGGCTAGTCACACACAGTGCATTTCAAATGCCCTACTTTGGCAATCCTGCTGATGTTATTCATTCTGAAATACACCTTTGGGGAAGGAGTATTCCAGTAATGGCTGTGGTGCGTACTACAACTGTGTACTGCCGTAATGTAATAAACTAATTAAGTAGGGGTTCTACTCCCAGTCATGACAGGTGTGTGTGTGTGTGTGTGTTTGTAACTCGTATCCTGTGTAGAAGAGGGATATGAGTGTATGACACCTGTGGCCATTGTGGAGCGGATTTTGCATATTTCTTATATGGTAGACCTACTATATTGCAATATCTACCATACAGGGATAACAGATGTGAAATAACAGAGAGGCTGGGGTGCAAAGCCATACCCATACATGTGACATCAAGGGCAGGCAATCACAGTTAGCATCCCCAGTATTACCCAGAGCACACTCTCAACCCATGTCTCATACACACACACACACACACACACACACACACACACACACACACACACACACACACACACACACACACACACACATGGCTAGGCAACAGCCAATATGTGGGTAGTACACTGCATATTGGCTGCTGATACTAACTATGGAGTGATAGCAGTGGGCTACAGAGGGCATGTTACCCTGTCCATCTGTCTAATATGCACATACATGCAGACAATGCAACTCCCCCAATGGACACCAGCACCACCTGTGGTGCCATCACATGTGACCCACAATGGACATACCATGCCTGACAACATGCCCTTTATGGACAGATGTCACTGACACCAGGGAATGTTGTTAGCATGCTATCAATGTAGGTGCAGGGTAAACCTGCTAGCCATTACCAGTTCCTGACACAGGTGGGAAAGACTGGCACATATGATGATAATCTGTGTCCACAACATGGGCCAGACACCTCAGGTACAGTTCTGCATGTCACTGTACATGCATATGGGAGGAGTACACATCCCAGACACCATCCATGTCATGGGCTAAGGAACATATACATGGCAAGTGATGCACAGCATTGGCCACACACATTTGTCACCCAGGTGACTGGATGGGGATACAATACCCACCTGCATGGACAAATGCAGAAACTACAGCCCTGAACCACAATGCAGACCATTGTCATGTTGCCTGATGCCAAGGCATACCCATCACCTACTCTTGTATAGCCTGCTGGCACAGTCAACCACCACACACCTGTGCAGACATGCACCAATGCATGTCAGTACTGGTGCCCTGTGTGTTTGTGTGTGTTGTATGGTGTGTATGTTCACACCCACACTCACTACAACCCCCATGGGCATACTGAAGCATGCTGTCTGATGTCAGACACCCCTCATACCCTTTGCCCATACATCCTCCGTATGACCCAAGTGGTGCATGTGATACCTGCACAGTGATGTGTTGTGGCAATCCCACTACTGATGGGTTGTACACCTGGGCCTGCCAAGTGTGTCAATGTGTGTGTGTCCCTGTGAGAGTGTGGCTGTGTTGACACTGGCACCTGTACATGCAGACAGGCATGTGTATGTCACCTACCATATAGCTACTGTATCCCTGTTGCAGGTAACCCATGTGGTGCATCCAATAATTGCATAGAACTGTGATAGCACTACATAGTTGTCAGGGGTTTGATACCCTGTGCTGGTAGGTGTGTGACACTAACATGCTTCAGTTTTATTCCCCCACCCCTCCCTGACATGTCTTTGCCTCTGTCTGCCTCTCCCACTCCCACGCTGATGGATGTGGAGACCTACACCTGCTTTACTTAGGCTGCAGCATGTGTATTTTAAGTGATGCTCATGATCAGCTGATGGCCTCTGCACGAATTGCAGCCGTCCCCCAGCTGACTGCAT
Organism: Protopterus annectens; assembly: GCF_019279795.1. Taxonomy (NCBI): domain Eukaryota; kingdom Metazoa; phylum Chordata; order Ceratodontiformes; family Protopteridae; genus Protopterus; species Protopterus annectens. Next base: position 811,417,916 of record NC_056731.1, on the reverse strand, counting down.
GTGAAACAGCTGTGGTAACATTCCCATAGCCAATTGCATGGAAACACACTCCAATATCTAGGAACATCTTGGTGGTGTTTGCCCTTATCATTCACTGTGAGCAGGAACTAGATCTGTCATTTGGCAAACAGTATCTCAGATGGATTGTGAATTTACCTCTTACAGCATACATTGTGGAAAGAAGGCAACAAGCAGGAGGGAGATGTGCCTGACCTGACTACAGACTGTAAGTGCTGCTATACTGCATTTGGTGTAATGTTGGTTTAACACTGTATGTGTGGATATGGCTGTCGTACATGTCGCAATACCTGCCATGTCAGTTCCATGTTTATGAGGAATCCCCATCTGCAGGGCCATCTGCATCTGGGCAGTGTTGTGACTTTGGTTTCATGTGTTACCCAAAGGACCCTCTATCTGTGGACTGCAGAAGGTAGTGTGAGGATTGCAGTCTGTAGACGGTGAAAGCCGTGATAGTTTCTGATGTCATATACCTCATAGGACATATTTTGCAACAAACCCTATTACTACAGTAAATGGATGACGTTATCACAGCAACATGTCAATATTGGCCCTGTGTATGTGCTTCAAGCCACACCTCTGTCAACCTTTGTACATATGTTGTGCATGAAGTGGTGCATATGTGTTGTACGCCATAATTAGTGTCATCATATCTGATAACAAGCCAGTGATATATCCGACTGCTACACATGTTACGTACAGTAGGGGTAATATTTCATGACATAACCTGGACATTATGTGGATGATTGTGCAGTACTCAGGTCTGTGTACTGATGGTGAATTTTGACAGTGTGTGTACTGTTAATATGTACTTCAGCCTGTGTACAGACTGTGGTATGTATCATTGTTCTAGTTCTCCACTTATCTGATGTTACATGCTGCTCCACTCTATGGTACTGTATTGCCGTACATGTTTGTAGGGCCATACACACACATGGCTCGTGCCACAGACAGCTATCAGACCAAACCGTGTAGCAGCCCAGTATATACAGGGTCAGTCTGTGAGTGGCACATATGCGGATGGTGTGGAACAGATATTCCATATACTGTAATATTATGCTAGCTGACCATATGTGCCTGTGGCTGTGTTCACATTGGTTGTGGTTATGCACTTTCACACAGGTGTATCTTACTGTGTGCTGTGACATGCCTGTTGAGCCTGCTATATATGCAGGTACATGTGCATTCCCCCATAGGAGATGTAGGCCAGTGTTGAGCCAGTCTGCCTGTAGCCTGCACAGTGCATTGTTACATGCCTAGCAGCTTACTGTACTTATCCAGTGAGATGTCATGTGCAGATACTTGCCAGATGTACTGCTGCCGGGCCTCCCTTAACAGTCATGTATGTCACACAGAGTAGTGGGATGCTGTACAGATGTATGTCAATATTTAGTGGGTAGTATGTGGCCATGGCACTCCTGTACCAGCAGTCATTATGTGTCAGGCCAGACAGGGGTGTGTGAATGCATAATCTATGGTGGCAAATGTATAACAGTCGTCATGTGTTATACCCATCTACATGGCTATCTACATCCACATTGTCAGGCATGGTACACATGTTTTGCACTAAGAGCTTATGTGTATACCTCTGGTCTGTACAGAGTGTGTCAGACTTTCCACATATATTGGCCATTATCTCTGCTGCAGTCCACAGAGGTATTATGTGCTTGCAGCAGTAATTTACAATGATGACCTTAGGATGTCTGTCAGTAGCCAATGGCACACATGTTATTAACAGATGTGTCCTCCCACACACACACCATGTCTGTGAAGACAATCCCAATGACAGTAGCAATAGTCTACTAATATACCTGCTATACATACCTGACATCCCCTTGCACTACGACATTGGGACTATAGGGGCTGGGGTAGGGCTATACTCCATGTCCAGGACATATGGTGGAAATATATGTACATAAAATTATCCAGATAGACATATATATATATATATATATATATATATATATATATATATATATATATATATATAATTACACATGTGTACCATTGTCATGGCAATCACCCACTATAAATCCCTACATCATGTGAGTATGGTCCCTTTACATTTGCTATGTGATGGATATCTGTCCTGTGTGTGGGCATCAGTGTTACCGACAGCAGGTAGCAATACCTCTTATGGGAGAACCGGCACACTCAGGGCAGCCACATATTTCTAGGAGGATCATGAACTACAAACAGACTGCGAGTAGAGTTGTGTTATGCTATGTGTAATACTGGTGTTACAGTGTGTGTGTACATACCAGTTTACCTTGGAATGCAGTCTGTCAGCATAGCTCACAACTGTGGGCATAACCTCTTGCCAGCCACAGGTATGCCTATCATGTTTTGCCTGTCCACCATACAGGTCCTGTGTCAGATAGTACACTTGCAGTGTGTGTGTTGAGTGCTATTGGTACATGGCTACATCCATTTCTGTTTCTAACCTCAATTTCTTGACTAAGGGTATGTTGCAGACTATCCTGTCACACCAGCAACCTGCTTAGTGTATGACAACAGTTGTCCACATATGTGCCTGTGTTACAGCCTCTGTCCTCCACCTACATACTAAGCTATGCACATATGTCATGCTGTCGGTGGTTGTTCTGTAGTGGGCTGTGAGTATATCACACTGCCATTGTTGCCATCAGTCCACTCCTGTTGTATCCCCCACACATACAGTGGGGCTGGGACCATATATATGTGGACGTCACCTACACAATACATGTTTGCCCTTATGCACTCCAGAGGCCAGTGTATGTAACAGCAGTATATGGCCCTGTATTATGGAGTCTAGGGGGAAGCACCATAAATAAACTAGGCTGTTACAAAATGTGTGGGTATCAGGGGTGAGCTGCCTTAAGGTATCTGGATGTACAGTGCCATATACTTCACCTACATTTACAGTACTTACATGAATGGGGTGAATGCAAGCCTACTGCCTCCTGCCATACAGACTGCTCTATTTGTCGGTGTGCTTGTGATGGTCTCCGTTATGCTCTGTTATGTAACAGTTACAACCCATGTGGTCACATGATGTCTTTACCACCTACTGAGTGTGTACAGAGTGTAGACAGAAGCTGCTGAACTATACACCTGAATTACATACTGTTGATTGGTTGGTATCCTGTGGCCCAGTTTGTCTTCACTATTGTACAAGTTGAAGGACTTGGCCTGGACAGCAACAGTTGTGAACCTTTCCAGACTACTGTATTAGTGTAAGTGTTTCACAGTTGCACTACTCTGTTTATATGGTTGTCAGTGTCTGAACAGCCATATGACATGGCATATAAAACTGTAATAGTACACGATCAAAGGTTTTCCATTTCTGCAAACTTGTGTGTGATGGTTTTCCTAT
>NC_056731.1:811289543-811409543 GCF_019279795.1 Protopterus annectens | reverse complement strand
GCACATGTGTCCCATACCACTGACAGCCAGTGTACCTCACTGTGCCATAACCAGTGTATGTATGGTTACTGTGTGAGTGGTACATATGGGGATGGTGTTTATCAGATGGTCATTATAGTGTCATATTAATCTTGTATAGCACATGTCGAGGCCACTAATCACAAGTACATGTTTATTCCCCCACAGAAAATGTAGTCCACTGTTGTGGCAGACTGCCTGTATTTTACACAGTGGTTTGTGACATGCCTAGCAGCCTAGTGTAATTACACAGTGTGCTGTTATGTCCAGTTATTTGCAGGATGTACTGCTGCCAGGCCACCATAACTGTTGTGTATCTCTGACAAAGCAGTGGTCTGCTGTACAGATGTATGTCACTATCTACTGAGTAGTATGTGGCCATGTGACAGGTATTGTGTCAGGGCAGACTGGCGTGTGTGCATGCATACACTGTGTGGGCAGATGTAGTCCAGTATTGTTGTGATATACCCATGTACATGGCTAGTAACATCAACGTTGGAAGGCATGGTCCACATGTCTCACATGACGGGGAAATGTGTACAAATCTGGACTGACCAGAGAGTGCCAGACTGTCCACATATATTGGTCATATCCCTGCTGTAGTCCACAGGAGCAGTACTGTGCTGCAGTGGTACCATACATTGCTTTCTTAGGATGTCTGTATGTAGGCAATGGAGCACATGTCTACAGGAGATGTGACCTCGCACACCAAACATGTCTGTTAAGACAACCCCTATTACAATTGCAACAGTCTACAGATATACCTGCAATACATCCATGACATCATCCTGCACTAAGAGGTTTGGATTAATGCTGCTGAAAGTCAGCTCCACCACATGTCCTGGAAAGTGGTAAATATATATGTGTACATATATATCCACATATCTATAGAGATATATACACATATACATATCCACATACATATATGGACACACACACATATATATATATATATATACGCATACATAAATGGAGATATGTATGTACAGATGTTCAGATGTATACACATACACACTCACATATATACATATACACAACAATGACTGCAACAATTGCCTAGGCTTCTGATGTCGTTCAAAGGGAAGCCAGTATCTGTGTGTCTGGGATGACATGATTGACAAACCAAGATGTTTTGGCAGAGATGGTCTGCACCTTTTGCCCGTGGAATTCAGGTTACTGCCTAAAGGTCTTGCCACCCCCATAGAGACGGGAGCTGAATGATTAACTGTTGAATCCTACCATAAGGCACTGCATGAGCACAACCACTCCTACATGTATTGTGCCATCCCAATTACAACCTAGATGTTTGTTGTTGTTGTCGTTGTGTCTTTCAGCTTATCCCGGTTAGGTGTCGCCACAACGGAACTTCGGTCCACTAATGTTTGGTAGTGGATTTTTACGTGCCGAGTTACCAGCCCTGATGGACAACCTTCAATGAAGGCATGCCCATTCATGCATGCCTCCACACAGAAGACGCTCTAGCTGAGAATTGAACGGGGCAACATCTTGCTGTGAGGCGACAACCTAGATGCTACTGTCCACAAATATGAAGCCAGTCTGGTGATTCCCTGCCATAAACAAAATATACAACAGAAGGAAGCAAATGTTGAAGACAACAGGATAATCCCAGGATATACAGAACTCCCTAACCAGCCTCAGTAAGGAGCTGAGATCCCTCATTACATCCTTCAAAGCTAGTTATGTAACTAACTTTGCCAAAGATTCCTAAGTCATCCACACGCCATTCTATACTTACGTCCAGATTTGACATGGCAATGCTCAGAATTGCTCTGAGGTACACAAAATGGCATTAAATTGAACCAATGCCAAGGATTTGTCCAATATCCTGGCAGATCGATTTAGTGACACATTCCCCCCCAGATGACATCCTGGGATGTGTTCTACATGAACTACAACATTAACTGGCACCACACCTAACTGTCATGTTTCATCATAGCCTCACCTCAGGCTTGTGTCCAATGAGTGGCACACAGCTGCAGTTATCCAACTCCACAAGGGGGGATACACGTTGGATCACGGGAAATACTATCACATCAGTCTGACAAGCCTGATTTGCAAGGGCATGGAATGCATTATCATGGAACTTATAAACGAAGACATTGACCAAAATCAAACACTGGCCCTCACCCAGTGTGGCCTGGTGGAGGGCCGATCTTATCACCTGAACCTGATGTAATTCTTTGGATCAGTCTCCAGAGCTGTGGAAGAGGGTGAGGTGGTCCACACAGCCTATCTGGACCTTGACATGCCCTTATACACCATCACCCACTCTGGAAATGTAGACTAACCTACTAAGCCGGAAATAAAGCCCTATGCCACTCAATCGGTTGCCACATGGCTTACTGACAGAACCAAGACTATAGAAGTGGGTGACTACAATTCCAGCTCCAAATGAGCAACACGTGCTGTACCTCAGGGTTCAGTCCTGGGACTGCTGTTGTTTTGGCATCTACTTCTCTGAAGTACAGGCCAACACTGCGGGACTCTGGCTACCACATGTCATGGATCACTGTGACCATGGAGCAATTACTGAATCCCCACATGATGTGGATAGTCTATAAAAGGACCTTCCAGACACAGACGGTTGCTGCCAGAGCCATGGGCTCAAGCTTACTGCCAAGGAATCTATAGTTATCCCCTTTGGTAAATACCATGTACCCACAATTTATCACATATGTGCAAGTACACTAAATACAAAACGTGTGATGAGAGACCGACAGACACAGGTGGACAGTGTTCTCACCTTGAATAACATTGCCACAACACTGATGAAATCCTTATATGTGGCACACCTCATCACTAAGGGCTTTTTATCCACAGTAAAGGAGGTAAATGTCCCACTGTACTCATCCCTCATTACACACATTATAGAGCACTACACACCATTTCGTATGCACCTCACGTGATATCTGTAACAGATGGAAGGCTGCAGGAATATCCCACTAAACAGATCACAGGAATAAAGCAGATGCCCTATGCTGACCATCTAGGAAACATCCAGCTATACTCTGTGGCATATCATCACTCAGAGGCAATCACTGCTTAACATACTAGGCCATGTCAAACCCTGTGTAATGACATCTGTCATAAGTGTATGTAATGCCATGTCCAATACATCCGTCTATGTGCTGTCATTACAGTAGCAAGTGGTGTGAGTGTCATGTCTGGGACGAACTAGTATATGAGACCTGCACAGCATTGTTATCTGTGTGAATGTGGTACATGCAGGGGTAGTAACCCAGGGTGCATGCTGTCACACTGGCATGTAGTGTAACATGGCGGTACTACCGTTGACAGTGCTGTCCCAGGCAAGGTTAGACTGCTAAAAGTACTAATGACAACAAGCACACCTGCAGGCATAGCTGGACTCTGTGGCCTCACTGTGGTGTTCCTGGAGTGTGGGCTGTGTCAGCGTATATATCCCCTACTGGAAAATGACCAGACATGTAGAATGTAACTGTGGAGTACCATCTGTAAAGCACATGTTAGTGAGGGCTTACAACATGTAGTTATGGCATACATATTGTTGTCAAACATCCATCTGTCGACACAGTCATCCACATGCATAGCTACTTGCCAAACTGATGTCTGTCAGTCCCTTTAAAGATGTGCAGATGACATGTATCCAGCTGGAATACATGCAGACAACCTATGCTTGATTGACACTGACATGTCTGCCCAGCTGTGTACTAATGGCCACATATAGGAGACAGCACCCTGTACGGACATGCCATGGGTACCTACACTACACTACCACAGTCAACAGAACATGCTTGGGTACAGGTCTCCATCACAGACAGTAATCATGTGTTGTAATACATGTTGCATACATGTCAACTGAATCACCTCAGTGGCCATGTGCATAGGCCACCCAGAGGATTGGCTAATGCATGTCACTATCACCCTGATAGTCACCAACATGGTGTGTATTGATAGATTGCCTGCTGGCACATGGCATGATACCAGTGTAAACACACACCCTACACAACCCATTTCTCCATGGAAAATAGCCAGGTACACAGGTATGACCACCTGCAGCAATGCACCACTGTACCGACACATGTGTACATGTACATTACTGATGATAGCAGTGTCTGTGTGTTAGTACACCTGTAGTTGGGAATTCCATGACTGCCTTCACAACCACCTCAACAGACATTGACATAGTCAGATGTTGCTGCAGCTGTATTGGACATGACATGTACCCTGTTACACTCCTCTCCCTAATGGCTACATGAGCCATGCAGTCCCAGCACAATACTGTTGTACAAATGGGTCGATAGCCATGGGAAACCCATTGAGGTTTGGCAAGTGTGTGTATGTGTGCATGTCTGCATATCTGTAGGGTACACCATTCTGAGACCACATATTCCTATTACACTACACATTGCCACAAAGTAGTGAAGATACTGTTGTTGCTGCCCATAGGTGAGGCATGATGATACAACACCCTACTATGCCTGTGGCATGTGCATTACATGCATATCCCTGTAGTACAACTGTTGTGATATACAATGGGTTGTATTGCAGTTGTGGCCAATGTGTGATAGTGGGTATATCGGAGTGTCACCATGGGTTGCAGTGCATACAATAACCAATGGGGGATGTGTGTCCTGTGTACACTGTTATTACACCATGGTACACCCAGTATATACCTCATGTACCTCTTTATGTTGACCAATGGCACCATCACCCATACAGGTAAGTGACACCACAATACAGGTCAGTTACACATGTGCTGTGTGCTGCCTACCTGTAACACATTGGACACACAGACTAGTTAGTTATCACCAATAGGCCCAGGTCTCTTCAATGTGTGTCTGCCTGTTATGTGTCAATGTGTGTATGATGGTATGTCACACTATGTATTATCCACATACAACCATTACATCACCCATTACCATACTGTACATGTCTGTGTATGTTCTGCAAGTAACATGTAAGCTGGTGCACACCTCACCCTACATGTTGTGTGGTGTGTGCAATGAAAGCCACACAGTTCATTAGCACTACATACCTAGGTAGGGGTCTAGTCAGAGTGTTGCCAAGTAAGAGTGTGCATGTATGTGGATGGGTCTACATAAGGTTGCAGATTACACATGTCCCAACAGGCCACCCGTCTATGTGGCACAGACACTAACTGTTATAGAAACCTGTGACATGTGTGCAAATATACTCCAGATATGTCACAGCCATGGGGTCACCACAGTGCCATAACCCTTGTGGAATCTGACTGCAGACCATCCTCCTGCTGCCACATGTACACCTACAACACATATGGATAACATTATGGAAATCACAATCACCCACTGTTACTAACAGCTGACATGCATCATAGCTGGATGTCTACACTACCTGATATGTATGCATTACACATTACTACTAACAACATGTTATACTGCAGTACACTGCTGCACTGTATTGCAGTCACCGTGTGCATCAGAACCATATTAGCCTGTCCCTGCATAAATGTTATGGATGACAGGGATGTGGCACAGGTATCATCATATGCACAGGGTGTGTTGCTGGTTTGCCAGAGGACAAGGGTGGTCCATACAGTTGACACCATGTGTGTGGATGAGGGGGTTGAATTATTGGAACAAGGCATGCTGATGTGGTGTGTGTCGGTATGGTGTCAGCCTAGGTGTGTGCATAGTGTGTGGGTATGCATGCACACAGTTCTACCATGTGGCTGTCCTATACAGGTGTTTTTTGGACAGCTGCAGACCATACCTGGCAGGGTGTGCAGTTCACAGACATGGTGACTGCACCTGCCAGGGGTTCCATGGGCACGTGCAGGTACAGGCCTTGAGGTGCTGCTCTCCCCTTATTATATCAGGTGTCCACTGGAACCATGTCCTGTATGGGACTGGCCAGGGCCACGTGCACGAGGCTTGCTTTGGTGTTGTGTTGACAGCACCCCCAGTGATATACTTGGGCTACTACTTCCACTACAGGAGTGGGTTGTCATACTAGCCTGTCCACGTCAACTGCCAGATGTTGGTGTATCATGGCTATGTCCATGCAGCCATCGCACCACTGCCACCAGGTGTTCAAGCACAGATAAACCACGTTTGATGAGGCCTACCATTTCACCCCATCATCTATCCGTGATCTTGTGTTCACGGAGGGCAGCAGCAAGTTCATGGATGTTGTCACTTACAGATGAGTAAGCAGCCCTCTGCAGCCTTAGGCCCTGTCTGGTGTACATTTCCATACATGCCTGTGCCTCCATGATAGCCTGAAACATGTGCCTGATGGTACCAGTTGTGGCACTTCTGCCAGGGCCAGGATGAACAATGACCCTACCATGAGTACCCTGGCACATCCGCCTATGTGGTGGCCTGCCAGACATCTGGCTATGCCTGCTGTGGACAGACACAGCTGGCATGGTCATCACACTAACCTGTACATTGCCACTAGCCACCAAATGTCCCTCAGCTATGGCCACTGGTGATGGGTTATGTATAGGCACAGAAACTGTGTGCGGGGGTGGGGTGGCTAAGAGGGGGATGTCAACTGTTGGCACTGTGTTGACCCCTGACAAATCCACCTGTGCCTCAAACATATTCTCTTCATTGTCAGTGTCTGCATGCACACCAACATCAGGTAGCCGGCAGGAGGGAACCTGACCCGCCTCGCCACCTGTGTGGGGGAGATAGAAATGCACTTTAAGACCTGACCAGCATTGCATAACTATACATACATGCACACGCACACATATACACACACACACACACACACACACACACACACACACACACACACACACACACTCCACCTTAATACCTACCTGTCTGTGATGCTACAGATGGTCCCATGTTTATTCCCATATGATGCCCATCATACATCACACCTGGTGACATACACTCATCAATGCCACTCATTAATGTCTCATTCCTCTAAATGCCTACAGAGATGACCACAACTCAAGACTTGTTACTCCATTAAGTCCATTCCCTGAGTGTAGTATTTTGTACATAGCCTCACTGCTGTCATTCAGTGTTCACACTGTGTATGTTGGCATTTTGTGAGCTTGGCCCCTATATGTGAGGTGCTGATATGTTCCCTCCTTAATGTCACACACTGTGCTGTCATGTGTACGTATTGCTCAGTACATGCCTGAGATGCTGCACAATAAACCTATCATGTGACAACTGTGATATATGCGTATACTCCCCGCTGTTGTCTAGTAATTCCACAATGCATTTGTAGTGCTGCCTACATGCGTTGTCGTTCATCTCCCTGCTGTATGTGATATTGAGGGTATACCTGATATCTACTTCCCCTCCCAATGCATGTTCCATGCTACAGACCTTAGTAGAGTATCAGCTGTCCTGTGATTACATATCAGACAAGTGTTCTTGTTTTGTCTTGTGTCAGTCCGTGTCCATGTACTGCAAAGGAAAGTACTGCTGTATGAAAAACTCCACAGTCACACATGTGTATACATGACCACCCACACAACCATACACACATGCACACAGACATCCTGCATGCAGCAACCTCCCTCCACTACACCACATTGAACCTACAGATGAAATGAACACACACACACACACACACACACACACACACACACACACACACACACACACACACACACACACACACACACACACACAGGTGTGGTTGCACAATGATAGTACACACAGTCCTCCCATTACCCAACTGTCAACATGCATAACATATGGTACACAACAGCATGCAGTGCAGCTTTAGTCAATCCATGCTAGCAACAGTATACATGTGTGTGAGGCATGGCCTGTGTTAGTAGGTGATACCCCTTCCCCTGGGGAACACTGCACCCATGTACACAGTATTGCTGTGCACCTGTTATGCACCCTGCCATATACTGTGCACCAAAACTCACAGGTGTACATCCCATTGCTGCATGTGTAGTACTGTGTCACTTATGTCAGCTGTAATGCTCACAGCCCCTATGTTTTCCAGCAAACAATACCTGGGATGATGTGTGGTCAGATGTCAGTTGTGAATGCTTGTGTGTTTTACAGCTCTCTACATTAGCAGACCATGTATGAACAATCCAATAGTATTACACTGGCAACTGTCAGATCATACCATGGCTATGGGGAGTCTACACACTCTTATTGATGTGCTGCACCATTCCTTGATCTGCCATGGGACAACATCTCTACATATTTTAACAGTACATTAGCCTGATATGTGCCATATGTCCTGTACATACACATGCAGTGTCTACTAAAGGTGTTAGGTGTGCAGATGATGACCGCATTGCATACAGCCCTGTGCGTGCCTATGTATGCACACGATTATCATGATGTGTTGCTGCACCTATTGTTATGTGTACTACAGCAGTCCCTACTCCTGCAAGGGGTATACTAGCATGGCCCATCTGCATTTGCTTGTGTATGGGCAGTCTGCCTACACATTTTTCCCAACTGTGCATGATTGCAAGGTCTACACATATGTACACCCCTTGGTGTTCACACACTGCAGTCACTATTTCTGTGGGTGTAGAGGTACATCTGCCACAGTTACTGACCCTGTCTGTGTGGAGTTACAGCCATTCTTACCATCTCTCTTGCTCCCTGCTGCAGTGCACTGATGTGTCATGCTGAAAACCCCTCCCCACCTTCAGCCTTTTCACAGATGCTTGACAGGTATGGGCTACACATGTGTGTCAGTTTGCAGTGCACCATACACTGCACCACACATGTTACAGCCAAGTCCCAACTAATAATGTGGACCACACTAATACATTATGCCATACTGTACACCTGTAACAGTTGCCATCGTAATACTGGTATATAATCTGTTGGTGCACTGTACAAGGGTGATGTTTCACACGTGTCCCTACTGTAGGTTGTGTGTGCCACCATTATGTTAATCCCTGTGGACACACTTCACAATGACAGGATGTTAGTTATCTCACAGCCATCTGACATACCTTTCCAATACCCCATCATGGTCACCACTGTGATGCAGTGCATTTCATAGCAACAATACGTGAACATGTACAGCATGTATTCAGGGTAGGTATGTTAGATGTGTGTGCATGGCATATATCATAGCCATTACATGCCCTGTGCATTTGCAAGCATCAGTAGAAACCATACTCACCAGCCACAGGCTGCTACCTTGGTGGTATTCCGGAACGACCTTCATCAGAGTATATATATATATATATATATATATATATATATATATATATAGCTTCAAATATACATACATCTGTATATATATATATATATATATATATATATATATATATATATATATATATATATATATATACATATATATGTTTATACATAAATGTACATGTATATATCTATATATATATATATATATATATATATATATATATATATATATATATATATATATATATATATATATATATATATATATATATTCATCTACATATGTATATATCTATAGTTATATATAGCTATATAGCTATATGTATATCACACAGACAAACCTAACAAAGAAAACACAGACATATATATATATATATATATATATATATATATATATATATATATATATATATATATATATGGGGTACATTCAGACATCAGGTCCACAATCTCTAACTGTCCTTCATGCACAGCTGGGGTGTTCTGCCTTGTTACAACACAGACAGGTGCCACATATGGACACAGCCTAACATTAGGGGGTATATATACAGACAAATTGCAGGTACACCTATTACCCACCTATGGCATTTCAGCATGCTACTTTACACATTGCCCTGAGTATCCTGCTAGTGGTGGGTTCTGGAACCCACATATCCATCATTGTGCCATTACCTCCACCACCGGCTAATGCCCACACTACTGTACATGTGTTCCATTACACTGCACACAGTATAATGGCTTATATCTTGTCAGTCAGTGCTGCTCTGCACAGTTGATGCCTATATCCATCATTGTGCCATTACCTCCACCACCGGCTATTGCCCACACTACTGTACATGTTTTCCATTACACTGCACACAGTATGATGGCTTATATCTTGTCAGTCAGTGCTGCTCTGCACAGTTGATGCCTATTGCCCACTACCCACAGATACAGACTCTAGTGTCCATAGCATTTGTTCTGCTCAACATCATTACAACAATAACACCTGCTGGCACATATGCATACTTCAACCTCATCTATCCCATTATTATGGCCCAAGTACTACTGTCAATTAAATGCATATATACTTCACATACCTGTTGTGTGACTCATGTCTCTTCACAAAGATCTATTTGTTTGTGTTTTTTTTTTTTTTTTTTTTGTTTTTCTCTCTCTCTCTCCCGCAGTGTGTGTGCTGAGTGCTATCAGTAGGTGGCTACATCCATTTGTGTTTATGACATCATATTTTTGTCTAAGTGTGTGTTGAAGACTATTCTGTAGCAACAGCAACATGCTCAGTGTATGACAACACTATTTCACATATGGGCCTGTGTACTGGCCTCTGGCCTCCACCGACATACCAGGCTTTGTCCATATGGCATGCAGTAAGGGGTTATTATGTGTTGGCCAGTGATAATGTCATGCTGCCATTCCCGCCATCATTCCAGTGCTGTTGGGCACCCACACATATTGTGGGGAAGGGTCCATATATATGTAGGCTACATCTGCACAGCACATGTATGGCCCTTTGCAGTGCAGAGGTCAATGTATGTAACAGTGTTTTATGCTCCTGTAAGTCAGTCTGGTGGGGGGGGGGGTAAGCACCATCATTAACCTAAGGTGTTACAACATGTGAGGTGTATCAGTAGTAAGCTTGCTTAAGGTATATGGCTGTACATTACCATACACTTCACCTTGTGAACATTGCTGGCCTACTGATTACTGCCATACAGCCTGCTCTGTTTGTCAGAGCATTCGTGATAATTCAGTTATGCATTGTTATGTAACAGATACATCCCATTGTGTAAACTGAGGTCTTTTCACCCTAGGAATTGTGTACAGAGTGTAGTTAGAGGCTGCTGGGCTATACATCTGCATTACTTACTGTTGATTTATCGTTATCCTGTGGCCCAGTCAGTATTTTCTGTTGTACTACCTGAAAGCCTTGGCCTGGACAACAACATATGTTATGCTTTCAGATTACTGTCTTAAATGATCTGTTTGACTTTTGCATTTATCTGTTTGCATGTATGTCAAAGTATAGACTGCAATATGACATGGCATATAAAACTGTAATTGTACACAAAGCTTTAAAACATATCCAAACCTGTATGTGGTGTTACATCCTTTGATTTCTCTGTTGGTATATGTTTCAGGCAACAATTGTCTTTTGTATGGGTGAGTCATACACTGTCCATCTGATTAGGTTTCAACTGTAGGGAGACTGGCTGTTCAGTGTGGTGTGCACCCTCTAATAGTGTAACTTCCTAGACATACGTCTGTGTATATGCAGTTACATATATGTATGTGTATATATATATATATATATATATATATATATATATATATATATATATATATATATATATATATATATAAACATATATATGTATCTCCATACCTGTGTCTGTGTATATGCATCCTAGGAATGTTGTAGTGCTTCCACATTGTACTTACATTATGGTAGCCAGACTGTAATGAATGATATGTTATCAATACCAGCCTCATATCATACACGTGGCATGGCTTACTGTAAACTTATTCTGGCCATGTCATGTCAGGTCTTGGTTATTGGATTCACAAAAGTTGGTATTGTAATGCAGGGCAGACCTATTTGTATGGGGGGGGGAGAATATTGTTACGTGTTAGACATATGTTGCTTGAGCACCCTCACCCCCATTAACAGTGCCTGTGGTCATATATGTCTTTGTTATGTACTCTGTTATATCTATAGATATATATCTGTATATATATATATATATATATATATATATATATATATATATATATATATATATATATATATATATATATATATATATATATATATATATATATATATATATATATATATATATATATATGTACACACACACACACATATATATATATATATATATATATATATTAAATATGCATGTAGGGAAGTTCCATAGCTGCCTATTTCTTCTACAGCAACAGCTGTGCATATGCAATGAATTTGGAGGTACATTTGAACACTCCAACCCCTGGGAGAGGGGTGAGGACAACAATAATATGTTGTGATGCCAATTAGACCAGATTACATGTGTCCAGTGGACATGTGTGCAAAATGGACAGCTATGTATGGGGCATGATTTTTTTTGGGAACACATTGCCCTTTTTTTTTAAGGTGAGACTGGGATGTTGGGGAAGGAGACTAGGTATGCTTGGGGAGGATAACTTGGGTAGGATGGCAGACAAGACAGACCAGACAGAATACAGGGCAGGTATATGACACATGTGGGGGGGACACCTTGGATGGGGAGGGGTGTATGGAAGTTGCAAGCCCATGATCCCCCAAATGGAAACAGTGGGACTGAGGTCCCCACCCATGGGCAGTCACCACTGCATCTTCACGGCCCCAAAGGTGGCTGTTCTGGGGTCTGTGTAGGATGGGCAGGCTCACCCTCTAATTGTGCCACTTGGCCCTCAAGCTGGTGTAGCCGGTCTCGAAACTCCATATCGAGCTCCCTATGCACTATGGCTCGGACCTGATGACAGGTGACAAGTTCCTCTCCTCGCCCGCTGCCGGGAGGGGCAAGCCCCATCCCCTGTGGTGGGTCCACCCCAAAGGTGGCACAGGGTCAGTGGAGGAGGAGATCCCAGGCTGGGCCCCAGACATGCTGGTGCCTGGTGCCATGGCCAGCTGAGGTGGGACAGGTGGGTCCACTGGGACCGGCCTTCCCATATGAGCTATGTTGTAGCAGGTTTATGAAAGATATGGGTTAGTAATAGTCAACATCATTCAGGATTAGTTATAACAGCATGCATAGGTATTCCCATTAACCCAAAACACCAAATTTAAAACAGTTGCAGATCAAGCAGAACACATGCATATATGGAACAACAGTGGTCATTACAACAGCATGCAGGTTTCATTGATGGCAACAGGCCACCAATATGAGGGTATTTTAACATGGCACATGCATAGAAACAAATGCGAATATTTATAAACCTTTAGGACATATGTCCCAACAAAAGTATGGAGTGTACACATACTGATTGAGGTGTGTCACTGGGTTATTTTTGTACATATGGTAGGGGTCCGTGAGAGAGTTCAGTTAACAACTAATATATCCTTGCAGTTTTCATAACATTCTTAGTCACTGCAGTGATCTGTCCCTTACATGTATTATTACATTACCCAATGGCCTTATATTGTACATTGATATGTTTATAGATTATTATATACGTGACCTGTGTCTTACATACAGGCATAACAAAATGCAAGTGTTAATGCAACATAATTTGAGAATTGCTCTCATACACTTTGGGTGAGGTGCTAGAATGACAGGTTTGTTTTCATATACATTCTCTGACTATGTACACGTCTGACTATCAGTTATATGTCATTAATGGCTGCCTACATTTCTTAGATCATCACACTGATTTTTCAGGGGAACAGGGTATCAGGCTGGTGATGTGGGACATTTATCTGGACATGCTGAACAGATTGGAACAGTTGAGGGGTATGAATATGTATACAACTTTCTATTTGAACATTCTAGCAAATTCTGTACATTTGGGTGTAATTATGCATAAAACTTTCTATCTGAACATTGTAATAAAATCTGTACAGTTGTGGGGTATGATTATGCATACAACTTACTAGCACTCCCAGGATTCAAACCCCTGCTGTGTGTGACAAAAATATTACAGTTAACATCACAGTACACTGTTCTATCAGATAATTGATGTGAAGCTTTCTACTGTTTTCTAACTAAGTCTCCCTCACTTATACAATATGACTGACCTCTTGGCACTTCCAACATTGTTATACAAAACTTCATACACATTTTGTCTGCATACCAGTGTGGGTAACACTGCTTAATATAACAGTACTATTTATAGTATGCAACAGTTCAACAATATATGAAAGTAGTGTAAACAGAAGCACTCCAGGGTACTACCTTTATTCACAGAATATTACACATTTATTTTTACTAGTGCGACACTTTCTAAGGCTCTTATATTTATTTATGACAGTACATGCAGAATAATTACTAACCTGCCTCGCAATGCAGCCTTTTACACCTAGCATCATGGGCTTGCTGGTTCACAGCCCGCTCATCTGCAGCTGTCAGAGAAATACAGTGATATTTAGCCATACCTATCCATAGTATACACAAGCTAGGCAATTATTAACTACTTAGTAGAATGAGTACTTACTCAGTACTGGAGCATTAGGCATCTGCCGAGACTCCTGGATCCACTGTTGCAGTACATCCCCCCTCCACCACTTCAGGTCAGCATGGTGGTGCCTGACCTGCTCACTAGCCCGGGGGATACCTGTGCCACTGTTGAGGTCACGAGCAAGACTGTCCCAGGCCTCCATTTTATACTGCGAGCCCTGGTACTGGCCCTGCAGTAGTCTTTGCTCATAGTGTTTTACCAGGAGCCATACCATGATTTTTGAATCCTGGATGCCCCAGCGCTGTGCTCTAAATCAAATGCCTTCACCCACACCAGCCATTCTGCCTGCAGTAGGAAGCTACAACCAGTTATGGGAAGTATTCCCACCTGTGGGGTTTAAATATGGCCAATTTCCTGCACTTTTCCATGATTGGTCAGTTTTGAAAATGCTAAGTTATGGGCACACCTGCTTACCTAAGGTTGGCAGTGCTTAAAGAGGTATACCACTAGACAGATTGAATTGGCTGCCCTACACATTGCTTACACTTACTAAGTTAAGCTGTGCAGTGATTAGCATTGCTTAATAGTTAATTAGCACTATATTTGCCTTTTGGCAGTGATTTATTATTCATTACAGGTTATATATGTGTCTGGTATTCATGATTCATGTGCACATACATTGTATGGGGTCCTGGGGACTTCTACACTTTATTACAATAAAACCTCACATCTATGCTTACTGCAGTACTCCAGTTCACATATTTATGTTATGTGGCAGGTTATACAACATCACACTGTACATATATTCAGTTCACATGTTTGGTTTGATATTCCTTTGGTGAGGATTAGTTTGCTGATACCTCATTTATATGTATTGCTATGATGGCTTAGTAGGGTCCTGAGTTTCAGCCTTGCAGAAGCTGTTTATTTTGTTGCTAGGCAGAACACGGGCCATTGGGTACAGCGCGATTAAGGCACTTTAAAGCATTTGTAAGCAATTGTGTGCGGGTTTGCGCAGAGGTAAGCAATGCTAACCTCCGGTTACAGTTTCTTACACTCAAGTTAGTGTCTACTTTGCTTAATCTGTGTAGGCAATGCTTACCCCCAAGCAAACACACTTAAACACGCTTACTAGTGCTTATATATACTTACTACTGCTTATTTGTGCTTAAACATGCTAATTAGTCCCTTATTCATTATGACACTGACACTTCACATGTGCATTTCATGCAGTACTCCAGTTCACATTTAAATGGTATTTAGTAGGTTATACAGCAAAACATGACAAAAATATGTTCATATGCAGATTTTACATGGAAAATGGTATGTGTTGCAGTGGGACTCAAACCGGGATTGCCTGCTCGTTAGGCGGATGCTCTGCCCACTACACTATTGCTGTGCTGCTTCATTTGCATATATCTTCCTTGTTATCCTCGTCAGCCTTTTAAGTTGCTATAACTGTAACTAAACGATGGGCACACCCACACACCTATGGTTAGCTGTACTCGGATTTAAAAAAAAAACAATAAAGGGTTTTCTTCAGTTTATTTATATGTACTGTTGCTGTTGTACACATAGGGGACTGTTTGTGGGGATATGCGGACACCTGTTAGTGGCTTCGCTCATTTATTTCCACTTTCTGCTGTTCTACATTGCAGGGGCGTGTTTATTCTGAGAGCTCTGCACTCGTCCATGCTTCATGTAGGATTAGGGGCTCAGGCAGCGCGCCTTCATTAATATGCATGGCGCGCCGACGTCAGGCTTCTAAATGGCCGATTCCGTGCATGACTAACATAGTCATGCACAGAAGGATAGTGAATCCGGGAGAATGTCTCACTTCATGCACAGGCAACAAGCTGGGTTTATCTTTGCCCTTTATGAGTTGGATGATAGTTGTCAGTAGAATGTTTAGCCACCACAGTTCTGCTTTAACTGATTGAATAAAGTCAATTTCTTCTCCAAGGTTATCCACACATCAGTTAGCATTGATACTAGGAGTGATACAGAATGTGAGAACCAGCTGTTAGGTACAGCAAAAGGACTACTGATGCTGACTGTAAGTGGTGTTGTGCCATATTGAATGGCACGTAGAACATAATATCTAGTCATCTAACTGACAGTCATGACAACACGATTAGGACTAGCCAATCAAACAGAGCTTCTAGCAGGTGCATTTTATAACTTCCTCAAAGGGCTTATTACTTCAGAGATAATTATAATCCATAGAGGATGCAGGGAGTCTACCCTTGCATAGAGGTATGGGGGGTATAATCCAAAAATTTCTGGAAATTCCATTTATTCAATTGGTTTTGCTAGAACATATTTTTATATCAGCTGTAAAAGCATTCATTTGTAGTGCAACCAAACTGTCTCTGCAGATAAAGCAATGCACAGAGTTTCACTTCCTCCTGGAGGTCTTATGTGGTTCCAAAGTTGGTTCTGAGCTTCCTTTTCTTCACTGGAGATAAATCCTTGATTAAGCTACTTTTGTCTTAACAACACTGATTCATTTCAACTGAGAAGACTGAGAAGTGTGTGTGTGTGTGTGTGTGTGTGTGTGTGTGTGTGTGTGTGTGTGTGTGTGTGTGTGTGTGTGTGTGTGTGTATATTTGTACATATATATGTACAAACACAGACACACACACACACACACACACACACACACACACACACACACACACACACACACACACACACACACACACACACACACACACACACACACAAACACACACACGCTACATATATTAGAATTCCATTCTGAATTAATTGAAGTAAGAATGTAAAATTTTGTGCGCTTTAAAATTCATATTCTGGCATTATCTTTCTCTTCTGAAATGACTGAGCCACCTAGCATTAGTAAACCAAGTTGTTCAGTGCCAGACAATAACATTTAGACTATTAGTTCCTAACAAAGTAACAAGGGAAACCTATATGCGATTCATAGTTGCCCTAAATTATGAAAGATATGAGACAGAAATATCAGATCAGTGTTCACCAATATTTTTAGAGTAGTAATATCAGTTTCCTACTAAGATTTCATGCAGCGTTTTAGGCAGTATTTGCAAAGAATAAGCATGTAGAGAATATTTCACATTCTGCATGCTTTTATAGTTTCAAACTCCTTAACATTCTTATGAGATTCACAGAGTTTTATTTAAATATGCTTTACTGTCTTTATTTATATATTTTGGGTACAGTTTTTGCTGCAAGTATGTCTCAAAATAGAAAAGACATAATGGGATAATTTCTGTGGAAAACTATAGCAGCAAACCAGTGTAGTATATATGTTTTTTGTATCTTCCCCCTTCTTCCGAGCCAGCTTTATCATCATAAGCAAGCAAACCAGAATAAGGTCTTTCCCTTAAAAAGATCTTGTATACATATATGCAATCCAGTGCATTTCTAAAATCTCCCTTATTATAGTCTAATTTCATGTCCATGAAGGCAAATTAAAACTGAAGTGAGTAAGATCTTAACAAAAGTTGTTATGCAGCTGGCACTAAAGTAAGAATGGCAACACTAGTTACTCATGACCTAAGCAATAGAAAATTCTAGAAGTTTGTACAAGAAGTATTTTACTTATACTGATTGCTTGCATCACAGAGCTCATCTCTGAGAATATAACTTCATAATACATAACCAGTCCGCAAAAGTATTTGCGAGACTTCAGTCCTTGTAACCAATACTTAAAAACCTACCAGGATTTCAAACATTTCACTATACCTCTCAACGTCTTAGCGCAATAATTCTGTACAAAGTAAAAAAAAGAAATAATGAGAAGGGTCCAAAATCAGAATCCGATTTTAAATATTGTTATAAACTCAGAAAATTGCTAGAGTAATAAGACTTGCATTAGTACACATTGTCTGAAGGATATGAAACCTAAAATTCAAATATCTGCAATATTTATTGACTGCAGTCTTCAATACTCCATCCCATTATTACCTGAAACTTATTTTCTGTTGAAATTTATTGTATCTCATTAGACAAATTTAAATGTGGCTACCTCAAAAACATGAACTTTCCTGTCAGAATCCATGCCTCCAAATGAAGACTAGGATTTTACCTCATGGGATGTATCCCAAAGATTTATACTGGAATAATTCCTTTTCATCTTGTTTATAATTATAATTTATAATTAATTATCTATAACTGAACAGCTCTAAATAATAATTTGTCATCAAACCTAATGGACCCAAAGGGCAGATTTCTGTTTCTACACTTTTTACTCATCTGCAGAAAGACAGAGAGAAATCTAACCAGTATTTTCAACTGGTTTATTCAACATCAACTCATCTTCCTTTCCAGTAAAAACAATGATATTCTATTGATCATGTAGCAATCTATCTGCCATGCCTACCTACATCAGTTATCTGCTTAATCTCTTGAAACAACGTATGAAATAGATCTACCATCACACAGCTTTGTCTGGATGGGTCACACTCTGCCTCTTAGAGAACACATTAAAATGTTGTAGACACCATTTATCACTATCTATAAGCCTATCATAATTAAACACTGTCTCTGGTATGACACTGGGAAGGCTCTTTGGAAATGTGTTGCTGCTATAAAAGGATTGCTACAGCCCTTTGTATAGGTTTCTCTTAGGGAAGACCCACTTCCACTTTTAATTAATCTAAAATTATTCCTAACATCTTTGGGGTGCCTAAGGTACATAAATGTGTTAACGATCCTCCTTTTAGACCGATTGCTTCTGCCAGGGGTTCTAAAACACATCCCTTGGCAGTATTTATTGATTACTGCACCAAAGAAATTGTATTTAAAATGGACAATTTAATCAAGGACTCTTGAGAATTTCTGAGTAAGTTAACACATGAGGTATGGAAAGACAACCTAGGTTTTCTTACTATTGATGTTAGAGAATTATTTACTAGCATTCTGAGATAAGAAGTGCTTCAGTATTTCAGTGACAGTATTAATAAGTTTTCCACCATGTCTAGTGACAAAATTCAATTGATCTTGGAACTTATGGAAGTGCTGCTTGATCATAACTATATAAACTTTCAAGGTGAACACTACCAACAGACCAGTGAGGTGGCAATGGGGGAAGCTTGAGCCCCCATTTATGCCAATTTGGTTATGTTGGAGTGGGGAAATCGGTATGTATTTAATTGCCCTTACACAAACAATATACATCTGTATGTGAGATTCTTGGACGATATATTTGTTTTGTGGGAAGGGGGTAAGGAGAGTGTGGACTCCTTTATGCCATAATTAAACGAGTGTACCACTTTTTTTAAATTTACTTACACATAGGACAAGGAAAGCATAAATTACTTGGATACCACTATTTTCCAGACTAAGGAAGGTTTTAAGTCCAGAATATACAGAAAAAATACATGGTGTAATAGTTATTTACATTACACCAGTAATCATCCCACGTTCCAGAAAAAAAGTTTGATTAAGGGGCAAGCAGTGTGCATTGCTAGAATGACCTCAGACAGAAAGGACCTTGAAGGAGAACTAAAAAACCTTGGAGACATGTTTTTGGGAAAGCCTTTGAATTAACTTAATAAACAAGGAAAAAATAATAAATACCAAAGGGCATGTGTAACGGAATTCAATGGTTTTACAGGACCTTTTATGAATATCATACAGGCAAATTGGAGTATGCTTAAGGTAAACAAAGGATTACATGAAGTGGTGGGACATGAGCTTATATTTTCTTTCAGGACTGGAAAGAATTTTAAAAGAGAATTTGAACAATTGGAAGTTCCCAATTTTCATATTAAAAAGGCTACTAGTTCATGTGGTAGCTGTAAGCAGTGTTCATATATTATTAAGGAAGATAGTATATGCCTACAAAATGGATTGAATAAGAAAGTATGGTTCTGTAAAGGTAATTGTAATGCAAAAATGTTAGTGTATCTGGCCGTATGCGGAGGATGCCCTGCATTTTATGTAGGAAAAACAGAAAGGGCTTTTAAGGACAGGATGTATGAACACCTCCATGACATTAGGTCCAGAAAGAGACCAGTGCACTATACAAACATTCAGTTAACTGTACTTCTTTTTATGGTTTTAAATTTGGGATAATAAATGTTGTCAAAGTTAACCCGAGGGAAGGAGATATGAAAAATGTGTAATTAAATAGAGAATTGAAGTGGCAATTTAGGTTAAAGTCCAATATACATCCCGGTTTAAATGAGTATATTACTATTAAGCATGTATTAATGTTTAGAGCTTCACAAATTTAATAACCCCACCACTAATTTTATATGAGATTTTATATGATATTTTAAGTGGGTTTGACGGTGTGTTACATTTTTATGGGTTTATGAATGTTTCCTGATGTTTTGTAAGTGTTTTTATATATTAATTCTTCAACAGTAATTTAATTGTTTATTTTGTTTTTAAATGTTAATTGGATGTAATTGATTAAGATATAAATAGGATGAAATGCAAACTGGGGGCATCTGATGAAGTCTTGTACACAAGACGAAAGCGCTAATCTTGCCTGTTATTAAAGAAGTTTGTTATTAACTGAGGGATTGGACCTTCGCTATTTTTTTGTGGTTGAGTCTTTTACAATTATTTCATATTATTTTGTGTTGAAATTTATTGTATCTCATTTGACAAATTTAAATGTGGCTACCTCAAAAACATGAACTTTCCTGTCAGAATCCATGCCTCCAATGAAGACTAGGATTTTACCTCATGGGATATATCCCAAAGATTTATACTGGAATAATTACTTTTCATCTTGTTTATAATTATAATTTATAATTAATCATCTATAACTGAACAGCTCTAAATAATAAGTTGTCATCAAACCTAATGGACCCAAAGGGCAGATTTCTGTTTCTACACTTTTTACTCATCTACAGAAAGAGAGAGAAATCTAACCAGTATTTTCAACTGGTTTATTCAACATCAGCTCATCTTCCTTTCCAGTAAAAATGATATTCTGTTGATCATGTAGCAATCCACCTGCCATGCCTACCTACATCACTTATCTGCTTAATCTCTTGAAACAATGTATGAAGTAGATCTACCATCACACAGCTTTGTCTGGATGGGTCACACTCTGTCTCTTAGAGAACACATTAAAATGTTGTAGACACCATTTATCACTATCTATAAGCCTATCATAATTAAACACTGTCTCTGGTATGACACTGGGAAGGCACTTTGGAAATGTGTTGCTGCTATAAAAGGATTGCTACAGCCATTTGTATAGGTTTCTCTTAGGGAAGACCATTTCCACCTTTAATTAATCTAAAATGCCATTTCTATCTTTGTTCTTCCATCACCATTGAAAAAAAAGTACTTCCACAGTCTTCAACACACACCACAAGTTCCTAGTACAGGCCAGAAGAGATTTACCTAGCACTGCAATTTATTTTCATAGGTTCATAGGTTCATAGGTGTGTACTAGGCTACTTGCCCTGGAGCCATTACAAGCCTAGCCCATAGGATTACCCTGGCATCATGCCACCCCACCTTAGTTCCCAATGCCTCTGTGGAATACAGCCGCTGGAGTGATCCCTGGGGTGAATTACCTATTTCCCATCCACTCATCAAGGTTTGTCTTGAAGAGGGCCAGTGAGGCACTCTGCTTGACATGTATGGGAAGTCTATTCCATAGCATGGGCAGTCTCTGGGTTCTGAACCTGTCCCTCCAACTTGTTCTGTTGATTGTGGTAATAACTTTGAGGTCTCTGGAGTGTGTGGTGTGGACCGATTGGGATTTCTTAAGATGTAGCATTTCTAACAGAGCTGGGTCAGACATGGCTTTGTAAGTCAAGCAGAGATTGCCTCTAAGTAGGCGGTATGAGACAGAGAATAGTTGGAGTTTTTTGAGTCTGTCCATATAGGATCCTTTTTGTGAGGTACTTTTGTGGCCTCTCCAGTTGTTGCAGGTATCTAGTGGGGTAGATGCCAAATGGGGCATTGTACTCGATGATTGGCCTAATGAGGGAAGAGTAGAGGGAGACCATGACCTCTTTCTTCCTGGATGCAAAACCCTTAGTAATGAGATGTGCCACATAGAAGGACTTTCTGACTACAGTGGCAATGTGGTGCTCAAAAGAGAGGTTGCTGTCAACCTGTATTCCCAGATCTCTTATGGCACCTTCTGTGATCAGTGGACTACCATCAATGTGGTAATTCATGGGACCAGGTTTTTCCCAAAGGGGATGATGACACATTTTTTGGCATGGAGCTTAAGGCATGGTTCTAACACCAGTAGTTGGTCTCAGTGAAGCCTTTCTGTAGGATGTCAATAATTATGGCTCCCAACTTACAATCATCTGTGAACTTTGTCAGCCAGAGTCCATTCGTGTTGGCCTGGACATCAGAGAAGTAGATACCAAATAGGAGAGGAGCCAGGACCGAACCCTGTGGGACTCCACTTGTGACTGGTCGGCAGTCTGACTTGGAGTCAGCTACTTTCACACTGTGGGTTCTCTCTGTGAGCCAGTTTGCAACCCACCTAGTGATATAGGGGTTGATGCTTAGCTTAGTGAGTTTCTATGATTCCTGAGTGGGGAATGGTATCAAAGGCCTTGGCCAGATCAGGGTAGGCTCTATAAACCACCTTACCTTCATCCACAGCTCTGGTGACTGACTCAAAGAAGTTGACCAGGTTGAGCAGGCATGATCTACCCTTCACAAAACCAAACTGTGTGGGATCCAGAGTTTGGATACTCCCTGTATCCTTGTTTATTAGGTCCATGATGATGCGTTCCATAGCTTTGCATATCAGACTTGTCAGGCTAATGGGGCGACAGTTCCCAGAGTCTGTAGTCACTCCTAGTTTGTGGAGAGGGATGACTGTAGCAGTGCATCATTCAGTAGGGACAAAGCCTGAGGTGAGGCTGTGATTAAACAGGGCACACGGGTGAGGTGCCAGTTCACTCTGTAGTTCATGTAGAACACAGCCAGGGATATTGTCAGGTCCTATAGAAGCTGTATTCTTGGCCTTGGACAGTGTTGTTTTAACCTGTGCAGCAGTAATACTGGGTGCCTGGCAATCTACTGGTATTGTGATTGGTCCTTTGGGGGGGTGAGGGGTAAAGTTGGCACTGAATCTGTCGGCCAGTATATTAGCAATATCTGTTGGCTCGGTATAGGAGGTGCCATTGTGCATTAGCTCAGAACAAATCTGGGTATTGCCGTGGAGATTCTTTACATAACTATAGCAGGTCTTGTAGTTGTCTTTACTATCTGCTGCAATTCTGTTTTCATAGCTAGCTTTAGAAGATTTGATGAGGGATCTCAACTTTGTGTTGAGGCTGATAAGGGAGTTTTTCCAGTCTTGGGACTTCATCTTATTTTGTATCAGTTTCCTCCTTCTGCAATAGTTTGTTTATGGTAGGGGACCACCAGATTGGCATCCTTTTTTTTGAGGAGAGCATCTTGGTTCTATTGGGTATGGTGAGATCCATGCATTTGTGTAAGTGGTCATACAGGGTATTAGTGTATGATTTGGAGGTCATGCAGCTGTTCTCAAATTGCATGGGTGCCGTGAAGTTAGCCACCTCTGTTTTTAGAAGCCCAAAGTTAGCTTTGGAGAAGTTTTCATGGTGGTTACCTTTGCGGGGGGGGGGGGGGTATGGATTTCCAAGATGATTAGTTTGTGGTGGGATCTAACCAGGGAGGAGTTGACTACTGGCATAGCACAATGGTCACCCATGTTAGTAATGACCAGGTCAAGGATGTTGCTACCTCTAGTGGGGGTAAGAACGAGCTGGTCCAGGGCATTGGAATTAATTAATTCCAGGAAATATTAGGCAAGTGTATTGGTACATGAGTAGTTTTCACAGTTAATGGAGTGGTAGTTGAAGTCGCCCAGTATAATGGTGTTAGGTTGGACGCTGATATTTTCCAGGGTGCTTAGGAATGTGGAGTGTGAGTCTTGGGTCATGGTTGGGGACCTATAGCAGGCTACAACCTGAATCACTTTTGACAGCAGTGAATGGAATTGTGATCTGTTTGCTATGGTCTCAGAAAATAGCTCTGTTTGGACAAACAAACAAAAGGAAGCGCTAACTAAACTTGCATGTGAGACACCTTTAAAGTTAAAATGTGGCTTTTAGTCTAGTCAAATGTATTGATTAGGTGTGAAAGGTGAGTACCCACCCTTATCAGACAAGCCTCCATCCTGAATTACCTATTTGTTTAAAGCAGCATTTCGTCTGTCTACCATAAAGAGAATGTAATGCTAAAAAGTTATCTTTTGTGGATGACTTTTGCTTCTGTTCTGCTAACATCACTGACGCAATGGATTGTCTCTGCAAAGCAACACAAGTCCTTTGTTCTCACTGTAATTAATACATATGACTTAAGTGTGACATTTTGCAGGGGTCATTGAAAACCCACCCTCAGTATTATCATAGTACTATATTGAGTCAAAAATCTGTCAGTAAATAGACCATAGATGTTGTGATCCTTAATATGAGAATCAAGGTGCATGTATATCATTGTTGCACACACCTTACTAAAGAAAGATAGGTTTAAGAGTCAGAGGGTGACAGCTGTCAAAATCATCATGTTCCAGTGCTATGTTTTTAAGAATTATGTTCTGTAAATCCATGGAAAGGTATCCAGCTCCAGAACCGAAAAGAAATGATGATTTTGCATAGGGCTGGACTCAAGACTTCCAGACAAGCTATAACAATATTAGGTCTAATAGGGCAAGGGTTGAGTCCACAAGTTGCATGACACACACACAAGACTAAGAAAATCAAGTCATAGTGATCGAGTATAATAAACTCTCCCCAGTGCAGGGTGGTGGAATTATTCTGGTCCTCTACTGGGGATAGTTTAGAGACTACATTGCTCTGATAGAACCTAGTTCAGCCACATATACTGTAAATATATATCCTTCAGAAGAAAATACTCACGGGATGGGCAAGACTGCACAGGCTCTCAACCACCTGGGAAAGTGATGGCAGTCAGCCTTAGTAGAAGTCTCTCTGGACAGAAAAGTTGCCTTCTTATCACAAATTTCTGACTGGTATGAGGTATAAGGCTCATCTAGTCTGGGCTTGCACTACCAAAGGCTGCTGTTATGCCATCCGTGATTAGGTCTGCATCCAGTACTTCTAAGGGAGTTCAAACCTCAAATTTGTACCATGACTTAAGGCTTACACGTTAATGGTGGACATAGCATACAAGACAGAAGAAATTATGGCCAAGTGATAGGAAGAGACAATACTATCTAGGTCACCACGTAAACTGATGTATACAAGGAGGAGATGCAGAACAGGACAAAAGGGCTTTATGGGTGACTAAGGTAAAGTTTCTGTACTACATCAGTTTATGATCAGAAGGAGTTACCTGTAGGAGCTTAATCAGAAAATGAACCAAATAATGGTCAGACAAAGAAGCCAACACCACATGTGAGTCAATAATAGATACATCCAGCCTGAAAGCGAAGTACAAATTCTGTACAAAATGATAAGCCACAGAGGTATTAATCTGAACAAAGAAGAAAAGACAAGCACATCACTTAAAATATTCAAATCTCTAAATTCACTACAGATTACAGACTTAAACAACAACCAAACAGAAGCAACTATACCCTTGAAATACTTTTGAATCTGGATAGACAAAACTCTTATAGATAAGGTAGTCCTCCTAGCTCAACTTGAGTATAGCCTACCCATCATAGCCAAAGCATCCAAGAAAACCATTTCCACCTTGGAAATCATCACAAATAAAATTTACCATCTTATCACAAACTATCCCCAAACACAAGCATGCAGAATCATCACTGCCCAACTCTTTCAAAAAAAATGGCTTCCTCTCAAACAGGCAGTTGGCTTCTTACTGGGGTTTGTGCTCTTCAGACTTCAAAAGCCCTTTCATCCAACCTCAGAAGTCATTCACATATAGTGCTGTTGCTGTTCTCATGCATATTCTACTCTGAAAATCTCTTCCTCAAAAAAGTCTCTCTACAAGTAAGACTGATGCAGCTACTTGTAGGAGTTCCACATCAACTAACATCTTAGGTTTTACTCCTCTCTAGTTCCTTTACTTCATCCTCCAAGTTTTCTTATCATTGTAATATGTTGTAAATAGTGTACATGGCAATATTGCTCTACTGATGTTGATTTTGGTTGATCACCTAATATTTCCCTTATTTTAACATCCGTGGTTAACACTGGACAAAACCTCTTAAATATTTGTATATAAATTAACATTGCTAGAATAGT
Organism: Protopterus annectens; assembly: GCF_019279795.1. Classification (NCBI taxonomy): domain Eukaryota; kingdom Metazoa; phylum Chordata; order Ceratodontiformes; family Protopteridae; genus Protopterus; species Protopterus annectens. Next base: position 811,383,055 of record NC_056731.1, on the reverse strand, counting down.
GTATAGGAACTTTCAAATAATCGTTGTTAGGTTCAGATGACTTATACCCTATATATAAACAGTTACTGGAGGAATTATACCCTCTCCTTATAAAAGAATTAGCCAAACTATGGGTATAGTTATAAAAATCTTCATCACTTGACATTAAGTCTGAAAGCCCTAAAAGCTCGGCCTTTAACCACATTTCTAAAAATGTGTGGTGGATGCATACTTTCATGATACAGCAAATGGTTGCAATGACATGATTTCCTCTATAGCTTTGTGAAGATCTTACCCTTATCATTTATCATCCAGAAAATCTATGCTCTTATGTGAAGATGTAGATGAAAAACTAAGGAATGAAGTACATGAATTAATAAATCTTTCAAAATCAGTGAAGCGTTTTGTACTATTTCCCCAAATTACAAAGATGTCATCAACAAATATACAATAAAAATTATCAAATCATTATATGACCAGATGAAGATTTTTATAAGTATACCCATAGTTTGGCTAATTCTTTTATAAAGAGAGGGTATAATGGGAATGAAATACACCATGCAGTTGGGGAAGTTATGTCACTAAGAGAAGGGTCAGCTAAGAAATATTTCTACAGTAACTTTTTATATATGGGGTATAAGTCATCTGAACGTAACAACAATTATTTGAAAGTTCCTATACACTATTCTCATAATGTTAATTTATATACAAATATTTTTAAGAAGTTTTGGCTAGTGTTAATTACTGATGTTAAAATAAGGGAAATGTTAGGTGATTGACCAACATTTTTATTTAAGAATAAGAAGTCTTTAAGAAGACAATTATGTTATCCAAAGAAAAACAAAGAAGTTGGTTGTTTACTTTATACTAAACCATGTGGGGAATGCAATGTTTGTGATTGTTTAGATACCACTGGCACTTTTTTCATCCTGATCAATATAAAAAATATGTGCTTAATGTTGTCACTTATGAATCTAAGCATGTGGTATATTTAACTTACTGTGGTGTGTGTTTTAAGTTCTATATATTTCTATAGCTATGTCAAGAATTTCAATGGCAACACTCAGATCTGCTCTGAGCTACAGCACAATGGCACTAAATATACAGAACCAACTGATATTGCCAACTCCTGGCAGATAGGTTCAGTGCTAACTTTCCCCCCTCTCACCCCCTAAAGGGCCCATCTCTATACTGGAAGAATGCAAAGTTCCTGTAATCACAGCTGCACAGGTAAAAAAGCGCACTCTTATAAGCCAAGAACACAGTATCCATGGGACCTGGCAACATCCCAGGCTGCGTTCTGCACGAACTACAGAATGAACTGGCACCCCACCTAAGTACCATGTGCAGTCATAGCCTCACCTCAGGCTTTGTGCCCACTGAATGGTGCACAGTGATGGTTATCCCACTCCACAAAGGGGGAGCCACTATGGACCCTGGGAACTACCGCCCCATCAGCCTGACGAGCCTGGTCTGCAAGGTTATGGAACGTATCATCATGGAACTTATAAACAATGACATTGGTAATCTCTAAACTCTGGATCCCACCCAGTTCGGGTTTGTCAAAGGCAGATCATGTCTCCTAAACCTGATAGAGTTCTTTGAAGTGGTCCCCAAAGCCGTAGATGAGGATAAGGTGGTTCACACAGCCTATCTAGATCTCGCCAAGGCTTTTGACACCATCCCCCACTCTGGAATTATAGATAAACTCACTAAACTAGGTATAAATCCCTATGTCATAAGACTGGTTGCCTACTGGCTCACTGAGAGAACCCACACTGTGAAAGTAGCAGACTCCAAATCTGACTTCAGACCAGTGACAAGTGGAGTACAACAGGGTTCAGTCCTGGGTCCTCTCCTGTTTGGTATCTTCTTCTCAGAAGTACAGGCTAACACAGAAGGTCTTTGACTAACAAAGTTCACAGATGACTGCAAACTAGGAGCCATAATCAAAACTCCTAACGATGTGGACATCCTACAAAAGGGCCTCACTGAGACAGATACCTGGTGTCAAAGCCATGGCCTCAAGCTCAGTGCCAAAAAGTGCGTTGTCATCCCTTTTGGTAAAAACTCTGTATCCATGAACTACCACATAGGCAGTAGTCTACTTAACATTGAAAGTGTGATAAGATACCTTGGGACACAGGTGGACAGTAGTATCTCCTTTGATAATCACATCACCACAGTAGTCAGGAAATCCTTCTACGTGGCACACCTCATCACAAAAGGTTTCTCATCTAGGAAAAAAGAGGTCATTGTTCCCCTCTACTCATCACTCATTAGACCCATTATAGAGTAAAATGCCCCTTTTCGTATGTACCTCACAAGACATCTACAATAATTAGAAAAGCCGCAGAAATACCTCACAAAGAGGATTACTGGCCTCAAGCAGATGCCCTACGCAGACCGTCTCAAAAAACTCCAGCTTACTCTGTCGCATATCGCCTATTCAGAGGCGATCTCTGCCTAACATACAAAGCTATGTCAAACCCAGAGCTGTTGGACATGCTCCACTTAAAGAAATCCCAATCCCTCTGAGCTACATGCTCTAGGGACCTAAACCTTGTCACCACAATAAACAGAACATGCTGGAGGGATAGATTCCTGTCCCAGAGACTTCCCATACTCTGGAACAAACTACCTATCTATATCAAACAAAGCTCCTCATTAGCACTCTTCAAGAAAAATCTTGATGATTGGATGGGAGATAGGAAATTCACCCTGGGGATCACTTCTGTCACTCTGCTCGACAGGGGCACAGGAAAATAATTTTCTTGGGTGGCGAAAGCCAGGGTATCTTTTTGGCTAGGCTTATATAGGCCCTAGGGCCAATAGCCTAGCACCTACTTATGAACCTCTGAACCTATATAGGTAAAACAGACAAAGCTTTTAGGTATAGGGTTAGAGAACACCAGTACAACATTAGTAATAGCATAATGACCAATGCTTTGGCTAGACATGTTAAAGACACTTCAGCTTCACATACGTTTACGTTTATGGCTATAGGGAGAGTATCTGAGGATAAAAAAGGGAGTGACATCACAAATCTTACAGAGCAACTTGAAACTAAATGGATCATCAAACTGAGGGGTGACTTTGGTCATGGTTTGAATGATAAAGTCCCCATTAAACCTATACTCAAAGCCAGACCATTATTTAGGTAGGAGTATCACTTAATTAGTTTTTGTATATGTCTGTATGCTGTATTATCTTTATAAAAATATATATATATTTTTAGGTTTTAGTATATTTATTTTTCGGTTTAGTGAGTTGATGTTTTAGCTATGTTAACAGAGTGCCAGTACTTTAAATACTGCTCATCATTAGTTTGGGTTTTAATTGACTGTGCTATTTAAGGAGCATTCTACTTGTATCTTTATTACATCTGATGAAGCAGAGTTACTGCATTGTGTCTATACTGGCAATAATACTGGATTGTTCAGTCGTACCTCAGTTCATATCTCAGTCGTACCTCAGTTCATATCTTTTTGGGGACTTGTTTGTTATTGAATTGTTATTCGTGGACTGGGGAACTGGTGGTATTTAGTGATTTTTTTTCTTCACAAATATTGTAAAACTAGAGAACACCTAACCCCAAATGGGTGTTGGTTGTTGGCACCAACTAGAAAACCTTTTCCATTTACTAGTATATGATTTTCTAGTAGCAGGGTTTCTTACCTCCATTAGTACCTGCTATATGTCCTCATAAAGCAGGTGTCTAAAAAGAATTAAGACTCTATCATCCAGGCAGTCAGTTTTAAATGATTGATGTTGGGGTGTATCAAACACACCTGTTCTTGTATGAGTAGATCCATTATGTGAAGAAGCTTGTGGTAATTGCCCCTGGCCATTTCAAAAGAAGGGAAAACCATGGTTGCATGGCCCAGAAGCGAGTCAACACAATGATCTTAGAGGATTCCTTCTGAATCTTCAGAAGTACTCTATATATTAGTGGAAAGGGTGGAAAGGCATACAGCAACATTCCTGTTGGAAGAAAAGAAAAGTCATCTATCTTCCAGGCCTTCTAGCATGAAGTCCTGGAACAGAATTTGCCAGTTAGTTGTTCATAGAGGAGGCAAAAAGGTCTACATGAGGAATTCCCCACAGATGGATCAAAATCTCGGAAGACCCCCGCATCTAGTTTCCATTTGTGAGGGTCTGCCCTGATCCTGCTCACCTTGTCTGCCACACAGTTTTGCTCTAACAAAATGTCAAATGCATGTAAAGTGAGATTGTGCTGTGAAGCTATATCCCAAACTAGTATGGCCAGTCTGCAAATGGAGTATGCCCTGGCTCCCCCTTGCTTGTTGATGTACAATGTCACTATGGTATTTTCTGCAACCACTTGCAGAGGTCCCAGTGACAAAAGATGGTTCCGAGAATTAAGTGCCTTGATCAGAACAAGCATCTCCTTATTATTTATGTGTTTGTGTTTGTCTTTGGTGTCCCATACCCCTATACTTTTATCTCTCCTGAAATTGCACCCCAAGCAAAGTCTGCAGAGTCTGTGGTGACTGACTGCTTTGGAGCAGGGAGTGCAAAAGGGAGACCTTGATTTAAGGATATCTCTTGTCTCCACCAAGTGATTTCTGTTCTGACAAACCCTAGTGCTGGGATCTGATGCTAGGACCAAATTAATTTCAGATACCACTGTAGCTTTCTCATGTGGAATCTTGCCAGGGGTATCATGAGAATCATAGATGCCGTGAAACCCAATATCCTGAGGTATTGTCTCTCAGTGACTGAAGTCTGAGTGGAAAACCTTAAAAAATAGATCTAAATAAAAAAAATCTTTCTGTGGAAGAAAAACTCTTTGAACTGAGGTGTCTAACTGACATCCCAGGAAAACAATTCTATGTGAGGGAGTGAAGAAAGACTTTTGAATGTTTTCTTTGAATCCCACTTTGTGCAATAGATCTCTCAACCAAGACAAAGAGATTCCTAACATTTTGAAAAAGACAATTCTGCAAAGATAAGCAAGTCATCTAAATACGGAAAAAATGTGAATACCCTGTAGCCTGCAATAAGCTATAACTGGAGCTAGACACTTTGTGAACACTCCTGGTGCAATGGATAGTCAAAAGGGTAAGGCAAATAACTGATAATGTGACCCAGACACATAAAACCTTACAAAATGTGAACAGGACTGTGATGATAAGCATCTTTTAAGTCTAATGTTACCAGGAAACTTGCAAGAGGAAGAAGAGGCAACAGGTTGTGAAGTGACATCATCCTGAATTTGGGCACTATGACAACAGGTTTATGAGAGAAAGATGCAGAACTGGGCTCCAAGTGTTTTCTTTCTTTGGGACCAGGAACATCCTTGAATAAAACTAATTCCCCACGTAGGAAGGAGTAACTGGTTCTATCACTCCTTGGGACAGCAGTGACGAAGAACAGGTGGAAGAAAAAGAGTCTGATCTGCATGATGAGGAATGACCTCCTGGGAAGGAGGAATTTCATCCCACCACCATCTGTAACCCTGATGAATGATTTTTCAAAACCCATTCACTTGAAACAATCTGTTGCCAAACAGAAAAACTGAGATTCAGACTTTCTGGAAGAGAAAAGGGGTCAGAGTGGGAGGGGAGTCACAAGTTCTCTTGAATAGTCATTCAAACCTGTTGGGGTGTTCTTGGTTTTGGGAGGTTTGAGACTTCTTTTTGAAATCTCATTGCCACTTCTTCTTAAATGTCTGTTTACCTGAATTCTGCTGAGTGTTATTCTTCTGTTTTTGCTGAAACTGGATGAGGAGGAAAAAAAATCCCTTCAACAGTCTGAAAAAAGAAGGGTGGAAAAATCTTAGAGATTCCCTGGAGCTTGCCCTTTTTATCACACCTTTTTGATCACCACTGAGGGACAGGGGCCAAACACTAAATCTCTGTCCAAGGGAGAATTCAAAATCTCATTCTTACATCATCTAGGAAGTTCTGAGAATGCAGCCAAAAATTACCAGCTGCTATAACCCTAGAAGAAGTATCAAAAGAGTCATACATACACTGCAAATAATGAGTAGTGACCTGTGCAATAGAAGAAATTTAGTTACTTAAAGCAAACTTTTCTTCACAAGAAGAAATTGTCAATAAAACATTCCTCATACTTTCACAATATAACAGAATAAACTTTAACATATGTCCCTAACAATTTAAAATTCTAAAATTCAAAGTTACAGAAGAATACACTTTTCCCCATACTTATCAATGATTTTACCATCCTTATTAGAACGAGTTGAACTGGAATTAGCTAAGTACTTAGCAACACAGGTATCAACCAAGGCTATAGTTGCTGGAGTAAGTTTGGGAATAGTGTATAAAATGTTAAAATAGTGAGGAACTTTATACATCCTGGCTGACTTTTTAAGGACAGCTGGTTGATTATCAGGAAAATTGCAGGCAGTAAGACACACATCCTCTAAAGCAGATGAGGAATGGGTATAGGTTCTGGAAAATCCTTCTGTATCCTTCGTAAAAACTCAAGAGTATTTTCTGAGGGACTGAGAAACCTCACTGTTTTCCCACTGAAAACACTGCCATATTCTAGCAATAGTCTTGGAGAAAGAGAAACCTTCACTGGGAGAATCCAAAAGTGAGTTCTCCTCTGAGTCTGAATCAGAAATCTGAATCCATCTCTGTATCTTCCTGTTCAGATTTAAAATCTTGAATCTCTTCAGGAAAAAAGGCACCCCTCTTTCTTTTACAGAAACTACTCTCTAAGAAGGATCGATAGCCTGACTCAAACCCTGAGCCAGTCCAACTAAATTACTCCTTTCCAAAGAAATTTGAGCAGTAATAGATACATGTTTGTTTTTCTGTTTCTTTTTAACCGGAAAAATGGGGCCAACTGTGTTGCTAATGGCAGCTGCTACTTGCCCAGGGATGAGCACAGCATTCTGACACAACAGGAAAACCTTCCCTGTTCCCTTTCCCAGAACCAACAAGTGTGTCTCTCCTTTGTCCACTGAGGAGATCCCAACAGCCACCAAGGACATTGTTAACCCCTAGTCCATGGTAGTTGTAGCTGCTACACCAGAGGGATTTGTGGAAAAGTTTAGTGGACTGAGGTGCAACAAATGGCCACAGTAGTCAGCCACCTGCAGCTGAGACAAATCGCTTGCTGTGGTGGTGACAAAAAGCTGTTTGCTAAGCTGGTTCTATTTGTGGCTGGAAGAAGGACCGACCATGGGAATGGCAATCTGTTCCATAGTCAAGCCAAAAATAGTGCCTCTTGCCTGGGGAAAACAAAACAAATGCCAGTAAAACTACCAGTCCATAAAGTTAGATTTTATTCTTGACAGAAAAAAAAACAGTAAAAAGCACTTTTAAACACTATGGAAACCACACAAAGAAAAAAAATGAATGCAATTTCTCCACAAAAATATTTTGTCAGTTAGTTAATACTACTTTTAAACTGACAGAAACAAGTTCACTATTTAAAAGCATGTTGCAGTCTTAAGGCAGTCTGTTAAAACACAATACTCATAGCTTTAAAGTAACTTTTCTGAAGAGAAAAGTAATAAGACATCAGTAAAAAAAATAAGAAAAATGGAAGTTTTTTTTCCCAAAAGTGGCCTTATCTGCCCAGCCAAAGAAAACACAAGCCAACTATCGATCCTTGCAAGCTTGTTGTTGAATTGCATTCTACATTGAGGCCAGATCTGAGCTGACATCATCCCATCCTGGTACTTTCAGGATGCACAGACCACAGGGTGGTGTATTTTACAAGATTCACAGACTCCTCATTGAGCCAGATGTTGAAGTCATTAGAAAAGTAGCCACTTTAGGCAAATCAACAGTGAGGTGTCAGGAAAGTCAGTGTACTTCTGAAGGAATGACCTCATGCAACCAAGTTAATGGCAGGTGAAGATGTACCAACAGTTTGCTATCAAACCCATTACATACTCAGAGAAGGTGGCTGAGTCATCAAATACCTATGGTAATTGCAGGAGTACTTGGTAAGACATTCCATACCCACTCCAATCTTGTTCTGTAACACGTAGTAGCGATATTGGGGCATAACTTTACTCATCCCTCATCAGGCCCATAATTGAGTACAATGCCCCTTTTGGGATGTACCTTACCAGACACCTGCAGCAACTGGAAAGACCCCAAAAGTACCTCACCAAGAGGATCAAAGGGCTCAAACAGATGCCATATGCTGCCCGGTTAAAGAAACTCCAGCTCTACTCAGTGGCATACTGCCTGCTCAGAGGCGATCTGTGCCTGACGTATAAAGCCATGTCCAACCGGAATTAATGGACATGCTGCACCTCAGAAAATCCAAATCCCATCGAGCTACGCTACCTCAGCACTGAAATAAATAGGACATGCTGGAGGGACAGATTCATAACCCAGAGGCTCCCTTCACTCTGGAATAAAATCCCAGTCCAAATTAGGCAGAATCCCTCATTGACTCTCTTCAAGAGGAATCTTGATGAGTGGATGGGAGATCATAGGTTTACCCCGGGTATCACTTCTGTGTCACTGTTAGACAGAGGCACAGTATACTAACCTCGAAAAAGGGCATAGCAAAATTAATTTAAAATGGGTGGCGAAAGCCAAACACACTCTGGCTAGGCTTATAAATGCCCTAGGGCAGATAGCCTAGTATGAACCTATGAACCTATGAACCTATGAACTGCTAGTATTGTTTTACCAAATTCGTTATCAAATCAGGCATCTGTTATAAACACCAGGCCAACAGTCTGCAACAAATAAGAGATAAGCCCCCGTTTATTGCAGATGGATCTAGCATTGCAGTTTGGCGTTTACTGACTAAATGAAATCAGGTCCATGTTGTCTGCCCAAAGCACTCCCTGGAAGCCATATATACATTTAGCAGAACTATTAAACATGGACCAACAGAATGTTTTACATCATGAATATGCACAGAGACCATAACTGGCAGTCCTAATCTCCAACTAGGATCCCCACAATATCAAGTGGACATTGTAGCTACCTACCTAAGGGAATATGAGCATTCAAACAGAGAAGAGTACCATGATAACAACCCCATTGTAAAATGCAGCAGTCTAAAATTATTAGATCAGTTGTTAAGCAATTCAGTAACCATAAAAAACAACATATGAGGACTAAGGTAAAGGATACTGTTAAACAACAGAGAATAATTGTATATTTGTATAAAGAGCAAACAAGAAAGAAACTAACCAGATAAAACATAAATTGAAAACCATCCATAAAATGTGAAATTGAATTTAGATAAAAATAAAAAGAATCTGTTTATATTAAAAGAGTGGATCAATATAAATGCTAACAACAGCAGATCTGTGAGTAAGCTATGGCAAACTTCAGAAATAATCAGATAAAAATAAAATAAAACAACAGCAGAGCTTGAGGAATGGTAATGTAGGAGCATGGAATAACAGATATATAACCAAGCTACTAGTGAATTGTAGAATGAGAATTCAAAACAATGAAGAGTCCTTAAGACTTAACAGTAGGGATTTGTCAGTTGTAGTCAGAAAAACATATCTAGATAGTTGAGATTAATATTTTTACTCCACTCATTTCTTTATACTACAGACTGATATGTCCTTTAATCTTGGTCACTCAACAGACACTCGTTAAGTTCTCTTTCTATTTATAGTTTCCAGATTTTCCACATATTTATTTACTTACACCTCAAGAGCCTCCACATATTCCTTATTCCCTCCTATTTTAATCTCTTTTCTACTACTTCTGGTTACTTTTACCCCTACTCACTTTTATCCCCTACTCATTTATTCTGTATTGATTTCTCTATTTCTGTCTGTTTAGCTTTCCCTTCCTTTAAGATACTGACCTTTTGCACACTAACACCTACAGCTTCCAATCCATTGCTGTATATCTCCCTTGATCAACTAGTGTCCTGATAGTCTTTCTATCAAAGGTCTGCCCTTAAACTAGATAAACATTGTCAGTTATTTATATATGTATTTTTGACTTATTTGTTTTGTTCACTGGATTTCGTAGCTTTGCAAGTCTTATTTTCTTTGAAAGCCTCTGGAGAAAAGCTGCAAAGAATCTGATGCAGAACAGAATTAAAAGGTGTAAGTACAAAATAGCAGCCAAGTCAAGTTACATGTAATAGCTTAATAAGGCCAGGGGAACTTGTTAAGCAAGGTAACAGCATCAAGGGCAATCAGAGTATCAGGTGTCACTAATACTGGCAAATCTACCCAGCCTATAACACAGATAGGTATGTAATGTTACCGTTCAAATAACAAACAAATTAAAACATATTCACTAACTAAAGAAAGAATATTATGCAGTTCACCTGCCAATTATTATCTTTTACTTGTAAATAAATAAATACAATAATAAAAATAAAGAAAAAGAAAACCATACAGAAACTTTGAACTGCATGTGATACAAGCTTCAGATACAATGCCTAACAAAAGTCATATGTCTGCGCCTAAAAAAAAGGCAAAGTAAAGGCAAATGTATAAGCAGATGACTCCACAGAAGAAAGAATGAATGTATATGTGTAAATATGCATTTTCTATTTTTCTTGTATTAATGGTAATATGATGGTGGAGTCATGTTAATTCAGAAGTTTAAAATGTCTTTTAAATCAAAAATCACAAAATATTTTATTATAAGCACTTTTATTCCTACATACTTGTAGAAAACATGTGAATTAATTAATTGTACATGTCAAACATTTCTTCCCCTGGCAACCTCTTTATGTACAATTGAACAAGTATGAGAATCCTCTGTAAAGTACATCTCCTTCTGTATCCAGTACTCAGAAAATCCTGTTATACTGTGCACTGAATAATGTCATACAATGTTCTTGTCATCAACTGCATGTACACTGCTACTTTTAATTTTCTCAGATTTGAGCTCAAATCAATTCTAAAAAAGATCTGGTGTTCAGTGTATGTCCTGACCCTAACAAGAATTGACTCGTTTTGCTGGGTATAACAAAAAAAACAACATATGACAACCATTTGGAATCATTGTAGCTCTGAAAAGATCTATCTGAAGTGTTTCCCATAGCTGGAGCAAATAATGGGAGACCCTCTGATTTATTTTCTATTTGTGATGGTTTATCCTGGTCCTATTCAGCTTGCCTGACACAATATTTTGTTCTGATGGGATATAGAGTGAGATTTTGTTGAATTGCTTTATCCCAGGCTACCATGACTTGTCTGCACAGAGGGTAAGATCTAAATCACCCTTGTTTATTTATTTAACACATCACTGTGGTGTTGCCTGTAATCAGTTGTAGTGGCCCCGGGCACGATAGATGATTGAAAGAGTTGAGAGCATTTACAACTCACGATATTTCTTTTATGTTTATGTGTTTTGATTTGCCCTTTTTATTTCAAAGACCCTGCACTTTAAATCCCACTGACACCACTTCCAAAGCAAAGTTTGAAGCATCTGTAAGTACAGACTGTGCTGGAGGTAGGAGGGAAAACTGGAGACCAGAATCAGATAAAAATGGTCTCTCCACCAAATTCCAGAACTGGAATATGGAATGTCAGGGGATGGAGATGTGGGGACCATACAGATTTTAGGTACCAGTATATAGTTCTCATCCAGAGTCTGGCTAAAGGAATCATGAGAAAAATGGATGCTATGAATCCTGAGGAATTCGCTGGCTGAAGTCGGATGAGTTTAAAAACTCAGGAATAGATCTAGATATAGATCTACTTCTTCCTGTAGAAGAAAAGCTCTTTGAACTGAGGTGTCTAGGACACATGCCAGGAAAATAATCCTTTGAGAGGGAGTCAAACAAAACTTTTAAATGTTCTCTTGGAACCCTAGTCTGTGAAAGAGATCTGTCACCAAGAGAGAGATTCCTGACACTTTGAAAAAAAAAGCTCTGCAAAGATAAGGAAATCATCTAAATAATGAAAAACATGAATATCTTGTAGCCTGCAGTAGGCTATCACCGGGACTCAACATTTGTGAGCACCCTTAGAGCAGTGGATAACTCAAAGGTTAATGAAGACAACTGCAAGTGTAATCCAGATACAAAACATTTGAAATCTGTGGGTATAGGAATGTGATGATAAGCATCCATTAAAGCTAGGGTTACTAAGAAACTGAGTATGGAAATTAGTGTTAACAGGTCCTGAAATGATAACATTCTGAACTGTGGAACTTTCAAACCAATTTAGAAAGGAAAGATCTAAAGATCATCTCCAAGATGCTTATTTCTTTGGTTCCAAATCATTCTTCAATAAAAATCCTTTCCCCATCAGAGAAAGTGAGACAGCTTCTATTACTCCGAGTCAGTGGATGCTGAATGACAGGAAGAGAAAAAAGAAGTTTGATCATGTGGATACAGAAGGGCCTCATACTTCCATCTGTGTCCCTGATTATCACTCTCAGAACCCATTTGTCGGAGGTTGTCTGTTGCCAAAGAGGAAAATCAGCAGCCAATTTTTTGAGGGAGATTTAAAAGTTTGCCATAGTAGGGAGGGGGTACTATCTGCAGATAGTCACTCAAACATATTGGACTTTCCATATTTCTGGGAGGGGGGAGCTCCTCCTTTCTTTTTGGAGCCCTCTTGCAACTGCTTATTTGAATGCCTGTTTCCCAGAAGCCTGTTGTATCTGCTTATTTTGCATTGTATAAAAGGATGCTGAGGGAAGTGCAAAAACGTTTAGAGACTTGAATAAGGAAGGCTGAAAAATGTGAGTAACTCACTGAATCAGTTTACCTTTCTCATCACACTTTTTCAAGACCTCAGCAGCAGATGGTTCAAAAACAACCTCTCTATCTAAAGGAGAATGCACAACATCCTCAGGTAAAGTTTATGCACATAACCATGCAATTCTTCTCATAAAAGCTCCAATCGCAGCTGCTGTGAAAAAGGCATCATCTGAATCATAAGCACAGTTAGTGTTTGGTGACTTGAGACACAAAGCAATAAAGGAATTCACAGATTTTTCCTCAGAAGAAGAAAAAAAGTAGCTGTGATGTTCCTCATCTTCTCAAAAGATGCAAATAAAACTTTTAACATGTCAGTTTGACAATTAAGAACTCTATAAATGTGTGGGGTAGAGGAATACAGTTTCTTCCCCAAATCTGTCAAAAGCTGTCCTATCCTAATCAGAAGGGGTGGGATTAGCATTAACCAAATATTTAACAACAGTAAGATTTTCCAGGGAAACCACTGCATGGGACAGATCTGTCTTCAAAACATAAAAATCTGTAAAACTTAGTAACTTTAAAAAAATCTATCTGCTTTATTAGAGGCAGCAGCCTGGCTATCAGGCAGTTACAGGCTGTAGTAAAAAACATCCTACAATACTGGAAGTTTAGGAAGAAAAGAACTGGGTTCTGGAATTTCCATTTGTGACAAATCATAATATTTTTCAAGGATACTGGAATATCAGTATGCTCCCACTGAAGCAATTGGTTCATTCTAGTTATGATTTCACAAAACAAACATTTTTCTAAGGGACTTTCAGAAAAAAACACTCTCTTCACAATCTGAATCAGTCATCTATGGGGATAAAACAGAATTTGTTCCCTAATAATAATTTTCCTATTCATTATACTGAAAATCATCAGAAATTGAAGAATTATTTTTCTCTTTCTAGTAAAATCAGAATGAGAGGGGTCAAGAGTCTGAACTAAGCCCTGAGCTAAGGCCAAAAAACATTCCAGTCTAAAGTAACTGAGTCAAGGGAAAGTAAATATTTAACTTTCTGCTTCTTTCTAACCAGAATTTCCATAGAAGCAGACTGACTCCTGTCAAACACATCACCCCGGGGGACAGGCATCCCTGGCTGGCTAGAAAGAGAAACATTTCCTGCTCCTTCCACTAAGAATGACAAAACTGGTTCTCTCAAGCCCACCAATGGCATTCTACTAGCCAAGGAGGACATGTCTAATTCCCATTCCATGGTGGCTGAAGGGACTACACCAGAAGGAACCAAACCAAAGAAAAAGATAAATGGTCTGAGGAACCAGATATGGCCAAAGCAGAGTCACCCATCTGCAGCTGAGGCAAATTTGTAGCCTGCTGAAGGAGCAAAAACTGCCTAGACAATGTCTTCTTTTTGTGGCTGGAGGAAGGAAGAACTGAGGAATTGGTAAGTTGTTCCATGGTGAAACTGAAAATGATACCTGAAGCCCTGGTAAGACTGATAGCAACATTCGGTAAAAGGGGTAAGTAACCAAAAAAAGTAGTGTTTTCCACCAAAAAGCCCATCGAAAGCACAGAATACACTTACCTCAGCCTCTAAAAGTAATTCAACAAAAGTTTTCATCAGAAAAACAAATTAACATTTTAATAACTTTTTTTACACAAAAGTAAAAAGTAACATTTCATTCTTAAAAGTGACTAAAAGTCACATGACAGTCCAATAAAACACACCTCCTAGCTTAAAATAACAGGAAAATTAAAAACGTGGAAGGTTGCCCCAAAGGAACTTGTCTGCCCATCAATGGAGAAATGTTATCCAACGGTCAAACCTTGAAAGCACACAAAAGGAGCGCTCATAGTGGCAAGAAAGCTCTGAGGAGCTTGATGTCTAACCTATTGATTTTCTTCTGATTTGCTTGAGTTGTCAATGGTTTGGGCATGTATGCCCTTAAGCTCTGGAAGCTGGCTGGATGCTATATCTTGTGTGGAATATTACCCATAGAGCCAAGGCTACCCGCAGCAGTGCTCAAATGATGAACAGCAGTGAATACATCTACATGAAAAGCTAGACTGTTGGACTGCAACTTATTTGATTCAAAATAATCTAAGCATTTTCCAGAAAAACAAAGAGTTCTGTTTTAACCAGTTATGAGCAATAGTGAAATGGGATTTGTGAATCATTCAAAATGAAAATTTCGTGTTTCTGTTTCCTGTCCAAAAGCCATCTCACACATGCACTCAGATAATCAAATTCATTCAGTACTTTCTCCGTGTGGAAATCAAAACACTAAGACAATAGTAAGTGTTTTCTGTACATATTGTAGGATGCCCACAAAAGGCCTTTGCCACATTGCTTTTACCCTTTCTGTATTCTACAACAGATTTGCAAATCTGGAGCCTTAATAACCACCTTCCTATCCAAAACATAGGACTGATAAATATTTTTTTTGCTAAGTCTTAATGACAGTAACTAATTTTAATTCCTTTTCTATTGGGCTAATATTAAAATGGTCACAAGCCCAGAAACTGCAAGACTCTCTTTCTGTTTGACTATACCAATTTTTCAACATCTAACAAAGCTCTACTAGATACGGTATAAGGTTAGTATAGCCCATAGACCAATGGAGCATACATTTACTTCAGGCATTGTATGCTATGAGTTGTTTTACATTTTTTTATCTGTTTCAATATTTTCCTTAATACCTGCTCACTATCAGGGCAGTCATCCAGGCAGCCATCAATGTTTTCAGCTTACCCTGTACCTCACTGCTTCATGGTGGCTGGTGTGTATGCTGTTAAGCTGCATCCTGCATAGCTGCCCCAAAGTCACATGCATACTTCCATGCACTGTCCTATTTCTGATACAGTGCTCTCAATCCCTGACCTCTGTCAGGTAGAGTACCTTTAGGCACCTTGGTGTACCATACCAGCACTGTCTCCTTAGGAAGGACAAATGTGCACTACCCACTTCCCCACCCCAATTGGAGCCTTCATTGCCTGGGTCACTGCTCAAACTCTCCTTCTCTGGGTTACAGTCAGACCTTTACATTCTATGCCTTAGAGATGGCTGTAGGACATTACATTTCTGAACTGAGAGTTATCTTTAGTGACTATAAATTTTGCTGCCGCTTCTGTTCTGCTCAAATGAAAATGAATGCCTTTATCTGATTTATCTGATCTGTTCTCTTAAGGGAACTATTATTCCTTGATTAACTTGTGAAATAGTTTGCTATCTTAAAAGCTTTCTGATTTTTTACAGTTGTGGAAGGTGACATTTCTTGTATTACATTTACTTTTGTCTGGAAGTATAGACATCAAGCCCATTTTGTCAGAACTATATAAATTTCCATTTTATAAAAAAAGACTTTTCTTGCTTAACATATTTGAAATTTGGAACATTATTTATTTATATCTATGAGCCAAAGAATGTTCCAGAAACTTAAGAGCCAATTACAAGTACCTCAGTACTACAATAATACAGCCTCCATGGGACAAGATAACATCCCAGGCTGCATCCTCCATGAACTCAGACAGGAACTAGCAGCACCATTAGGCACTCTATTTAAACAAAGCTTGAGTAGTGGCTTCCTCCCAGCCAAGTGGAGGACAGCCACAGTCATCCCTTTGCACAAAGGTGGAGTGTCCACTGATCCCGGAAATTATAGACCCATCAGCCTAACTAGTCCGATCTGCAAGGTCATGGAGCAGATTATCATGACTTCATTGACAAGGACATTGGCAACTTCCAAACACTTGATCCCACACAGTTTGGTTTTGCCAAGGGGAGGTCATGCCTGTTAAATTTGGTTGACTTCTTTGAGACAGTTACCAAAGCCATAGATGAGGGGAAAATGGTACAAACCGCCTACCTTGACATGGCTAAAGCCTTCGATACTATTCCCTGCTTGGGTATTATAGATAGACTCTCTCAACTAGGCATCAATCCATATGTTACCAGATGGGTAACAAACTGGATCACCAACAGAACCCACCTAGTCAAAATAGGGGAAGCCACTTCAAGCAGCCGACCCATAATGAGTAGTGTACCCCAGAGATCAGTTTTGGGGATTTTGTTGCTTAGGATATACTTTTCTGAGGTGCAGGCCAAAATCAGTGGGCTATGGCTGACCAAGTTTACAGATTACTGTAAGCTGGGCACTGCCATCAGTTCCCCTAGTGATGTGGACATCCTGCAAGTAGGTCTCACCCAAACATATGACTGATGCAAGAAACATGGCCTCAAAATGCATCATCATCATCTTTGGGGAGAGTGATGTCCTCACAAATTATGACATTAATAACAAGGTCCTAAGCATGCAATCAGTCGTGAGGGACTTGGGCACCCAGGTTGATAGCAAACTGACTTTTGACCACCATATTGCCTCCATTGTATGGAAAGTTTTCTACATGGCCCACTTCATTAGTAAGGGAATCTCATCCAGGGACAAGTGGGTCATAACATCCCTGTATTATTCCCTTATAAGACCCATTATTGAGTACAATGCACCTTTCAGGATGTACCTCACAAAGCACATGCAGCAGCTGAAGAGACTACGGAGTTTCCTCACCAGGAGAATTCAGGGCCTTAAACATCTACCCTATACAAATAGGCTAAAGGCCCTGTCCCTCTATTCAGTCCCCTACAGACTCCTCAGAGGTGACCTCTGTCTGACATACAAAGCAATCACAGACCCCGCCTTGATGGGACTGCTGCATATCCACGAGTCAAACTCCACTTGTGTAACCTGCATGCGCGACCTCAACCTGGTCTGTGACATCAATAGGACTTGTTGGTGGGACAGATTTGTGTCCCAGAGACTCCCTCTTCTGGGGAATAGACTCCCGCTCCACGTCAGGCAGAGTACCTCATTAATGCTTTTTAAGCATAACCTGGATAACTGGATGGGGAACAGAAAATACACCCCTGGGATTCCACCAGTGTCCCTGCTGGACAGGGGCATCGGGTGCTGATTTGTCGGAACATTGGCAAAATTCTTTGCAAGGCTTGTAAGGGCCTCAGGGCAAATAGCCTAGTAACTTCCTATGATCCTATGATCTGATGAAAAGAAAGAAAGAAAGAAAGAAAAGAAAAGAAAATATGAAAATCTTAATAGTAATAGATTAAAAGACAAAGAAAAACAAGAATACAAAATCACTACAAAGGTATTGTGTCATAACTTTCTAAAAGGGATATTTTAGGTTCCTCTAAAAGAGAATATTGTTTCACGTGCCCTAAGAAGGGATGTAGTGATTTTCACAGGATGGACACTAAATCTATAGAACAGTATCAATCAGGTGTTTCTAGATGAATCCATGGAATATCAATAGCAGACCTTCAATGGCAGACTAGAATTAATAGATTGGGGCACAGGGAACAATAAGTTCTTCTAGGATGGCAGGTCCTTGAACATGTAGGGCTTCATAAGTCATGACTGAATACCTGAAACTTAAAAATCATCTGGCAGCCAGAGCAGTTTCCACTGTACTGAGGTAAAAATAATCATAACTAGATATTCCCTTAAGTAGGGTGACTATGGAATTTTACACTTGCTGCAGATGTAGATATTAGAGAATCTAAAGGAAGGAACTTTGAACTTTGCAGA
Source organism: Protopterus annectens (assembly GCF_019279795.1). Lineage (NCBI taxonomy): Eukaryota > Metazoa > Chordata > Ceratodontiformes > Protopteridae > Protopterus > Protopterus annectens. The sequence continues at coordinate 811,364,866 of NC_056731.1, read as the reverse complement.
GAATGGTGAGTTCAAGTACAGTTCATAGGTTACATACCTCCCAACTGCCCCTGATTTTCAGGTATGTCACACTTTGTGACTTAAATTTGAGCTCCATCTCTTTTAATGCCTACGAAGACTGGTGATGTTTGGAGAAAAGGTGGTGAATTGCACTTTGACAATAATTGGAGTTACAGACTTCTTTTATTTCAGGAAATGTATATTAATTCATATTATCTATTCTATCAATGTTTTATTATTTATTTATTTATTTGACATTTGTTTACCGCGATGGTCCATCTGGGTCAGAAGAACCCATTTTCAGCAGATGCCTGGGGAGAAAAGCTCTAGCAGTACATACAGCAACATAGACAGGAAATTATTACAACCACATGAGAAGACAGTAGCAATACATAATTTCTTTCTTATCCATAGAGCTAGAACGTTACAAGTTAATAGCACCAATATTTTAAAAGTGTCCCTGATTATCCTTGATTATTTCAGGACTTGTTTCTGATTCTGTTGAGATTTGTCCCTGATTCAATTGAGAGCTAGGTTGCAAACTAAATTCAGTTGTTTCATTCTAGAGACATTCCAGAGATAAAATTCTAAATTACAAAACTAAAACACACAAACAAGTTTTGTTGTATTAAAGAAGAAATATAATTAAAAACAATCAGGAAGGTAAATCAAAGAATACATGCATTTACGCATAGTCCTAATAATATGTCCCGGTGGGTCATGGTTTGAAAACAGCCCAGTGCCCAAGGAACACATTTCAAGGGAAGAGAAATATATCATTGCTTGTATTAAGTCTGTTTTCAATGTGAGACGGTTTTGATTTTTGTTTAGCAAATGACTATCAATGTTTGTGCTATGAAATTTAAAATAAAAGTTTTAAATTAAATTCAAATCTCTAAAATCATTGTAAAAGTTAAGAACAATATAGTATACACAGTGACAGATTTGAACAGCATTTATAGTAACTAGAGAGAGGGAGTCAACTAATGGGGCACGGGAATGGCTGTGGGTGTGTAAGGTTGGTGAAAGTTGCTAAGACACATAAAAGGCTGGAAAGAAGATAGGTGAAGGCGAGCATTTTCCTACAACTTTCACTGAAATTATGTTTAACTCTTTATAAGAGACCCAGATTGTGGTGTGTTTTTTGACAGTTTGCTGAATATATATGTCAAATTTCAATTTGTCATTGTTAAATAAAAATAAAGATTACAACACAGGAGGCTCAGATGCAAAAATTTACTAGTGTACACCAGGAGGCAAAAAACGTACAAGTACAGAATTTTGTCTGACATGATACAGGAAGTATACAATTTTTATAGTTTTTACTTTCTAGTTTGTGCCCACCTTTTTGACGTGGTTAGTCACAGGGCACCTACATCACTATGGTTTACAACATCCTATTCATAAAGATTGCTGATGTTACATATTTTAAAAAAGTTTTCCCTTGGGAATAATATAGCCTTGCAAAGCACCTGGTTAGTTATAATGTCTTTCTGTAAATGTTACTCCTTTAAGGTTTCAGGCCTGCTTGAATACAATAGCTGGTTCAGTCTTGTAATACACTTCTTTGTTCTTCTTGCAACATTCTCCCAACAGCTGCGTCTTATCTTGATAACATTTACAAGGCCAATTGTCCCAAAGGAAGGAGAAGAAGATTTTTAATGCTTTATACATTTAATTTCCTGACCCAGCAGATAATCATTAGTGAAAAACATAAGCTTGCTGAGCTGGCTACTGCCAGGGTCAGAGTTTAAATACACTGCAGTTCCAAAGCTTCAAGCAATTACATGTAAAATTATTTTTATTGCCATATTAATAATATAATAAAATGCATTATACACTATTTGCTTTTTAACTAGCACTTTATATATGTTCAAATACATATTTTTCTAACAGTCATCAATAGTGACACCTAATAATTCAGTGTTGGAAACTACTGAAGTTGTTGTATTGTTAGAGAAGGTGATTTTGAAGTTTGTTTGGCAGTCAGTACTGGACATAATGGTGAAACAGAGTAATTTTGTCTTCTTTGGATTCAGGTTGAAGTTGGATTTGGACAGCCAAGATTCGATGGAGGTGAAGAAGTCTTGAGGGAGCCACTGAAGATAAGTTCAGCTCTAGGCAGAGCATAAGAATCATCAACATAATGGATTAGTTTGGCATGTTTAACAGCTGTGTACAAATTGTTAATAAAAATGTGGAATAAGGGGGGGCCAAGTACTGAACCTTGGGGTACACCGACAGATACTGGTAGAAATGTATGGGGGGGTTGATTGCCATTTTATTATAAGTGCTGTGGTTTGGCTTATTGATGAGGATATATTTAAGTAGTTGAGCATGGGTGAGCTATTATGAATTGTGTCGTTCTCTGGTATGCAGTTCCGACAGCATACTACTCCTAAGCAATTGCAGTCCATATTTATGAATATGATTCATGGAAAAAAGCTTCAGACAATAGGTAATGCTTGCATAATTCACTTCTTGAATTATGCATAAAATATTCTCCTTGGCTTAATTTTTTAGATTGTTTCCTGACAAATAATAATCATCTGCTCAGTCTTCTAGCAAATCACATATTTCCATTTCATTCTATGGAAAAAAAAAAACAAGGCCACAAAATAAACATAAGTCTTCCATGTAAAAATTAACAACTTAAAAAACAATTGCTCCCTAAACCAAATGTTTCTTTTCCCCAGAGTAAATTTCCTCCCTGCAGAATGATTCCTGTACTTCTGCATATTAAACAGCATTTACTTAGCAGTTTCTTCCACTATGTGTCGTATTTATCATAGTCAGTTTCCTTATTGAATATGCATGTCAATGATGAATGAAATCTCATGACACTTTCTTTAGGAAGTTGTTTTCTTTGGTCTTACATCAGTGTGCTTATCACTTGTAATTTTGTTTGTAAAGGAAAACACACTTAAGGTATTTGTAACTGTTTTTTTTTTCTTTTCTAATTCCACATCCATGGGACAATACATAATAAAAACTATGAATTTTAGTCTGGAAAACATGATACTTTCCAAGCTAAATATTCACATCTGTTTATTGTTTATTAAAATGTATTGCTGCATTCTTTCCCTTGCTTTTGACCATAAATCTATTAAGTCTTTAAGTCTTTTGTATTCCTAAGATGAATAAACCTGATTGATCAAGAAGGATAAAAATGAGTTTTAAAGCCAGGAAATATAATACTCTAGCTTACTCAGGTAAGGAAGGTGGGAGGATAACAATACCTGAAGCACAAAAGAAGTTACTTTTTAGAAAAATAATATTATTTCAGTCATTTCTTTATATTCCTGCAAATAGTTGTTAAAGGATGTGTAACATATAGGTAGAAAACAAATATGTAAGAGTAATGTGAACCAAACACTTTCACTTCTACCAATTATTCTCAAACAGTATTTTTTAACACTTCCATGCCAAGTTAATGGAACTATAGCCTAACTGCAGAGACTATGGCAACTTAATTTAATCAGATATGTCCTCACAATGCATTATAGGCAAAAAAGACTTTTCTAAGAAAGTGATATCACATCAGGAATCCTGCCCCATGAGGACATTCAAGCTTTAAAAAAATGAAAATTAGAAATAACTAATTGTTATATTGTGCTTTTGTTTGGATTGCATAGAATGTCAAAATAAAAATAAAAAAAAATGTTTTTTTCAGTTTCTGCCAGTGCAAGTCTTTTAAGTGTCTGCGGCCATTGGACTGCAACCAGAGAAATTCATTCTTTAGTTACAACCACCAGATTATTTTGTCTTTCTCATTTTAACTTTAATATTCATTTTATTGCTTAGTTCTTTTTAGTAACTAAATAATTTATTAATCAAATTGTTTTGGGACCTTGCCAGGGCAGCCATGAACTACACATAACTTGTGTTTTGCAACACTACTGCATGCTAATCATTAAATTAATCAGGTCTTTTCTTTTTCTGGGAAATTGTCAGAGCAAACATGAAGTTTCTGGCTCTGAGACTTGACAATATAGTCATAGGGAGACCCTTACTTTTTGCAAATCATATTTCTTTTCAGATTCCCTTCTTCTTGTATAATTTATTTTCCAGCTATATCATACCACTATCTAGGTGGTGCATACTTAAGCAATAACCAATGAGTGGATGTGGGTATATTGAGGATTTAATCGCAGTTGGAGTGGTTTGATCATAAGGGTGAAATCCTCATATACCCACACCAATGACTCGGTTATTGCTATTATACAATGACATTATTTAAGAAAGAAATTACTTACTATTTTTAAATAATGTTTTTATATAACAGCGCCATTGTGTTCCTCCATGTTGTTTTCTTTTCAAAACAAGTTTATTGTTTTAACATATAAGAGAAATATCATAACAATTTTATACAAATAATTAAAAATAGGTATTATTATAATATTCAACAAAACAACTAAAGTATTTACAAAGACATCCACTACAATCAGATCAATTAATTAAACTAAAATACTGTGCTATTGAAATTAGAATTTTTTTAACAAATTTTGTAAATTATCCCATACAATAAAATGTGATGTTTTTCTAGTTGTTCTCATTCTAATTGTGCTTATTTCCATATGACACATTATATTCATAACATTTTTAAATTCATTGAATGAAGGAGGTGTATCTGAAATCCAATTTCTAGTTATTATTTTCCTAGCCACTGCTAGGATAGACCATAACAAGGGAAGCTTAATCTTTTTAACACATTGAGGTACAGGTGTGTTGAATAATATAAGAGACTTAGAAATAATGAAATTATCTGTAAAAAGAGCCTGCAAAAATTCATTAATTGACTTCCAGTATTCTTTCAACTTCATACAGTCATAAAACATATGAGCCCAGTCAGTCCATGTTGTTTTCTCATTCTTCCATGTTTGCTGCGTACGGGACTTAAGTTCCCACAATTGTACATTCATCAGTGCTGTTGAAGACAAGCAATGGAGAAAGGACAATATGCATTGGTTTTTTTTGTTTGTTTTTTTTTTAATAAAATCCAGACAGTTTAGAGGTAAGAGTGAGACAGGGCAAAAATACAAGGAAAATGAGGCATGTTTCTTTAGTTTTGCAGAACATACTTAATTTTCCTTGTATTTGCTCTGCCCTCTGTATGTACCTCTGTTAAAATAACAAGATCTGTGCTTTTGTGCATTGTCTGAAGGATAAGAATTTTGAAACTAAAATATGTGTCATTATTTAGTGGCTTCACTCCTCAGTGATTTGTCAAAAAACCCCACAAATTTTATGAGGGACAGAACACAAATATGAGAAAAAATCTGGATATTTCTGTGAAAATCTGGACATTTGAGATGCATGCCTCTGTAGCATAAACAAATAGAAGAAAGTTTGGTCGCACTTCAGCAACCAGACGTTTTTCTATTGGTATATACTCAGTTTACAATGGGCATGCTGGTTGGGCTGACCAATCAACGTACTCATTTTTGAATAGTAATGAACTATCATTGTATAATACATAGAGTTCCGTAGCAGCAGTACATAGTGTTACTCTACTGTTAAATCAAACTTCCTACTGAAATGTATTTTTTTATTCAAGAATGCTGCACTTGTGCACCCCATTATTCCTCTATCAGCCAGGTTATGTGAGAGATGTAATGAGGGAACCTGCATAAAATAAAGCTAGCATCACCTTGAAAGAGTAAGCATCATGAGACCTTGATGGATTCCACTGAGTAGTAATATGTTATATTTTTATATTTATATTTTTATTTTCATATCTCTATGTATTTTCCTGGTCTTTGTGTGTGTGTGTGTGTGTGTGTGTGTGTATGTGTGTGTGTGTGTGTGTGTGTGTGTGTGTGTGTGTGTGTGTGTGTGTGTGTGTGTGTGTGTGTGTGTGTGTATATATATATATATATATATTATATATATATATATATATATATATATATATATATATATATATATATATATATATATATGGGTCTACTTGAAAGCACCGACATGCCAAAACACTGTCAACGAGATAACTGACACCACAAAACCGACAGTTCAAAAGCACAAAACTTCACATGCCCGACAAACCACAATCCCGACAATCAACAAAACAAAACAAATACCTTTTCCGAAAAACACACACACAACACAAGCATGCCAAAAACCTTACAAACCTACACTAAACCTTACATACACAACTATCCATACACTAACCTTAACCCAAACCTTAACCCTAAGGTCCGTCACTAAAGCACACTCATCTAACCTGAGCCCTAACCCTAACTCACTTAACCTGCCCCTAATCCTAAAGTATGTCACTATCGCACACTTACCTTCCCCGCACCCTAACCCTAACTCACTTAACCCGCCCCTAACCCTAAAGTCTGTCACTATCGCACACTTACCTTAACATGTCGGTGTTCTCGCCATCTGTGTTTTGGCGTGTCGGTGTTTTCAGGTAGACCCATATATATATATATATATATATATATATATATATATATATATATATATATATATATAAATATTAGATGTATTATCATACAAATGTGTATATAGCAGAGCAGTATCACTTAAAAATGTTTAACCTTTTCCCCTGCAGCCACATGGTTGTATTAAGCTGGTTGTCCTATTGCTTGTGCTTTGAATTCTACATTGGTTGTTTGATTCTGAATGGACGCAGGGTTTAAATGTCAGGCCATTTATAGCAAGTAAGTGAATATCAACATAGATTTTTTTAATTAATCTTAATATCTTTAGTATAACATGAGCAGAGTATTAAGGTTATGTCCGTGGGTTGCCTTGGCTATTTGTGATTATATTAACGATTAAGATTTTATACTGTTTTAATGCGTACAGTCTTGTCAGCATTTATTTTGCACTTCACTTTGGTTATATTTGCAGCGTGACTAAATTGTCTCAATGTGTTGAAGTCAATTGCTGGTTAATGTACTTACTTATATCAGCTCTCATTTTTGATTGATTTGGATTGGTTTTAATCGATGTCTGAAAAGTGTTGGTTACAATGCGAAAGTGCTCACGTTTTTAATAATGTCTTTCTGCTTTTACGATATCTGGTTACTTGAGATCCTAGGCTGTGTTGCATTTAAACAGTGATTTTAGTTGCTGTTGTTTTAACGTGTACTTGCTCAAATTCTTCATCCTGGTGGTACGTGGTGGATTTCATTTATTTACATTTTGGGTTTCTTTGATAAACCAATCTCACAATTATCTAGATGTTCAGAAGAATGCTTGCTGTCTTGTTGAAAATCTCAAACACTTCTTGTTCTGTACTGCATTAGCATATTATCACAAATGCTTGCCATTCTAATCATATTAGCTAAGGCTTATTTTTCACACATTTCAGTTATTGGGTTCCGAATTTCAGCTTTAGGGCCCTCTACTGCTCCCTTCAAGACATTGAGAATTTCTTGTGAGTATGTCTGAAAAAGGTATGCTGTGACGCTAGAGTGTGAAGATGAAAGTAGGTACATTTCTGGGCAGATGTTGATGGTTCATGCAATCTGAAGTCACTTTGTTACTGCTGCGGCAGTTGATGTGGATGATCTGCACCTCACTGATTATGTAAAAAAACAAGCCAGAAGTGGTATGGCTAAAGTGGTATATTTTTCCAACCACACCACCATGTAATAGACAAAGCCTAACACCTAACTTTCCCATATCCTTGGATGCAGCCTACCTACTCTCTTTCGCCCAAAGGCCATTAAAGATGCCAAAAGATCTTTACTATTTGCAGTTTCCAATTCCAACAAACACTGGAACACCCCCCCCCCACATCAATTAACTCAAAATATGTACATACTCTCCCTTCCAAATCTTTTCCTAAACTGAGGACATTATGTGACGTGTCAGAAAGACTGCTCCTTTGCCTTGACCCAGGGTCTGTGTATCTAACCAATCACCTGCCCGGATCACAATGTCCAAGCCAAACTCAAGTAGTTGTGACTCACCTCTCAACAGACGATGGAAAACTCCCCATAAACAAACCTACGCTACCCTCCCCAGTGAATACCTCACCTCAGACCTGCCCCCTTCACTAAACCTCTGCCAACCCTCTATGATGCCTACAATTTCAACGGACTCCTGATGTGACTCGTCAACCCCTACCACAAACTATTCCCCAACTGAACCAAGTCTGACACGCCTACATGAATTCTCAACAGCGTGTCATTACCTGCATCCATATTATGCAATGCTCCAATGGCCGACACCTCCATAATAGCAGCATCACTCGACTGTTGTGTTTGCTTTCCATGGGCCACTGACTTGCTCTTTGCCGCCTGCCATCTCCTCTTCCAACTGAACTCACCAGGTTCTTTGGCCACCATGGTTTCAATGGTAGGCAAGTCTCATAACAGCTCTTCTGCCTGTGAAACAATGGCCACCATCTCTGCCATAAATTCTGTACTTCCGCTATCTGCTAAAAGAAAAGACCACAATAATTATTCTCGCACAGAGAGAGAGAAAGAGAAAAAAAATTTATTACCAATTTGTGTGTATGCATTCTGTTAATTTGTATTTTCCCCTTTACCCCCATCTTGGGATCTCCTTACTTAAACTGCAACCTCTAGCCTGAAGAAGTAAACAGATTCAAGTATCTAGGAGGGGTGGTTGAGGAGAAAGGTAGTCTGAATGAAGAGGTCAAAGTTAGAATCAGAGGGGCTGCAGCCAACTGACATACAGTATCAGGTGTAGTCTATGACAGAGGAATGCCAAAAAAGCTGAAAAGTAAAGTGTACAAGACAGTGGTGCAACCAGTACTACTGTATGGTGCAGAAACCTGGGCAGTAAAGGCAGAACAGTTGAAGAAGCTAGAGGCGATGGAAATGAAGTACCTGAGAAAGGTGGTAGAATGCATGCTGTGGGACAGACGAAGAAATAAGAACATAAGAGCAGAAGCCAAAGTCACTACAATTGCAGAAAAGATCAAAGAGAACAGATTACAGTGGTTTTTTTGCACATGTGTAGTAAAGCAGAAGACAATCTGGTGAAGAAGATTTGGGACAGACAGGAAGAAGGCAAGAGGAAGTGAGGACGTCCAGCAAAGAGGTGGATGGATTGTGTGAAAAAAGATCTGCGACAGTCAGGCATGAGTGTTGAAGAAGGCAGGAGTGTGGCACTGAATCAAGAGAGCTGGCAACAGTTAACATGATACCCTGACAGTTTACTATTAAAACATCAAACATCACAACGTAAACCTATCAAAAATGTTCGATGTTCACAATAGTAAACAGTATGAAAGATCAGACACCAAAGCATTCAAAGTCAAATTTGACTCCTGCACTCTGTTGTCCATACTACAGTGCACTGACAGTCATTTTTTGCAGGGGGCAAGCCCCTCTATACCCTCTTCTTCCACCCTACCTCACTTCCTCCAACCTCTTCCCCTTATTAACTTAACCTTTCTTTGCCCACAGCTATACCTAACCTCATTCCTCTTCAACTTGTCTAATGAATCCTTCCCCAACCTTACCCCCCTCTAATTAGCACTACTCTCCTTCTTATCATCCCTCATTTATGAATGAACTTTTACCAGTTTACTGAATAACCATTGTTTGAGATGTTGAACAAATTGAAATAATGGTGCATAAATAACGAAAAACATATCTAGTAAGTTGCTACACTAAGATTAACTTTTTAAAGGTAAAGCCAATATATTCCAAACTTTATGTCACATTCCTATTGAAAATACCATGGCATGCACCCTACACATGGGCAACAGTTGGAACACCAAAAGCCAGATCATTAAAACTGGGGCTACTATCTTTTTTCTGTTTTGAAGACAACACCTAGAAGTGCATACTGACAAGAATGAGGTTTTGTTTTTTCAAATGGTGCCTAAGTATTCTAGTGTGGCAGTTCTCAAAAGGCTCCTAATGAATACAAGTAAATATTGTATCAGTGGTGTGAAAAAGTGGTGCATTACAGGAGTACAATAGCCCTGTCTTTCTACAGGTACTATGAGGCATTAAGCAGTGGTGTAGTTAGTGTTGCAGGATACATGCAGCATTATGTAAATTGTATGTAGACATGATCCTGCCAGGATATGTAATATATGTTAATTGGAACATGTTATTAGAAAGTTGCCCCCACAAGTAGTGTTACATTTGTAGAGTATAATGTACTGTTGAATGTTATTGTAGTACACTGCATATCATAGTATATTATTGTACTGTGTAGGTCATATAAGTAAAAAAGTAAAACAACTGAACTTGGGGATGCTACATTAGTGTTTTTGCAAACTGGGGTTCACCTTAATGCATACCACTTAAATGGTCCTGATTCTGCAGTACATCCAATGCCAGCTGGTAACTTTAAAGCAAGGGAAAGGGCTGCAGAAAGCAATGGAATGAATGGGGTTCTACTATACCAGGTCAATGACCATTACTTGTGATCAAACAATAAAAGATATCATTAACTTCAATTCATAGACAGCCTTAGTCCTCACTCAATATAGCTATTTTATTTACTAGGTGCACCTCAAATGTCTGACTTAAGTAAGCTAAGCCAGTCTTATATGAAATGGACTCCGTGGGGCTCCCTGTTGCACACTTTTGCACACTGGTCCCCTCAGCACTGAACCAGTACTTCTCTCTTGTTTCCTCTTCATCCTGGCCCCCCACCAGCCAGATAGATTACATCTTTCTTGCTTTTTTCACATGTTGTTTTACTTCTTAGCTTCTCCCATCCTTTTAACACACACTAACTGTCCCAGTTTCCACCATGATACATTTGAATAAGCCAGGGATCTGGAGGCCTAGGGTTCTAGATGCTCTAAAGAATACCACAGAGCACTTTTACAGCATTTTGGCCCAGTGATGAGTGAGGAAAGAAATTCAGCCTTATTTTTTACTTTCGAGGAAAGATAAGTCATATCTAAAGCTTAATGTTCAAAGCTAACAAAAATAGCAATTTCTCACTAAACTGAGAAGACAAATGTTTTTATATAAATCCTACATGGGAGTACTGCCTGCTTCTCTACCCCTCCAATAAATGATAACAACCATGTATGTACCCCTCTGATATTAGATTGGGATTAAAGTAAAAGCACAAATGGCCACAGCATACAGCTGAAAGTCTGTAAGAAGAAACCTGAGATAAAACCCAGACACAGACAGGGAATACATGCCAACTCTACACAGAAGGAATCACAGTCAAAAACTCAAATGGACAAGCAAGGCACTGTTAGATAGCAACAACACTCTACACTGCATCACTGTTCCATGATCAGTTGCTATCACACACATCCTGTCCAAACTGCCACAGTTAGCCACTAATACTGAGGTTTGAATGTAAAGGAAAGTAAAACAAAAAATCATAGCCAGCTTGCTACTTTTACATACACTACACCTCCTCACCCCCACACCGTCATTTCATTACAGTCATCCTCCCATACCCATCAATTACTGCCATTTTTATTGACTGTGCACACCTCAGATGTCTGATTGTGATCAAAATAGCCACAATAAAATATTCTACCTGGCTTCATACAAATCCGTGCTGCTTCTACAAAGCCAAAATAATGACTGCTTAGTTTGAGCATTAAACAGTTTAAATAATTTTTACCCAGCAATTAAAACCAAATTTATTGACTGTGTACACAGCTATCACACTGTAATAAAACAATAATAATAATGATCAGCCAAAGTAATTTAATGTAACCCCCTTAAATACACACACACACACACACACACACACACACACACACACACACACACACACACACACACACACACACACACACAAATGCACGCACACATATGCACACACACGAGTATATGTTGACTTACTGAAATACTCAAGCATCAAAACAACATTGAAAAATAAAAAGAATTGAAAAAAGAAAAAGATTTTAGGAAAAGAAACAGTTTCCTTTTGTGATCCATTAACCAAAACATAACCAGAAATTCAGACATGCTTTATCTAAATAGTGGTGGTGTTTTTCTAAGGAGAGGTGTAGGGTAGTGGTGAGGGGCAGGGGTGGGCTTCAGAGTAGGATTAACAAACATTCATAAGAATGGGGAGGGAGACTTTGTCTGGAACCAATAATATAGACAATTATTAAACTTTAAAATCTGAAACTGTGCCCCAACAATTTGTTCCCTCAGTTAGTGAAGGCAGAATACTACACAGAAGAAGGAGAAAAGTTAACAGCATGAGAGATGCAAGGAAATTATGTAATTCTAGAAATCAGCAAGGTAGGGACATATACTGATCAGGAACTTGAATGTGTGTGTGAAATGGAAAGGAATTTGCATGTCTATATGTGGAGGTAATATAAGATGAAACATGCATAGAGCTGTTCAGTCCATTGTTCATTATTAAGCTGACAATATGCAGTGGTGACGTCACTGAATAACAGAATACCAGAAAAAAGCCTTGTAAGAACAGTCTAGTAAGCATTTTCTCCATTCATTGAAAGAGTGTCAAGGACAGTTCTGAGGGTAACATAATAGCAGACAGGTACTAACGTGACTTTACTAGAGCTCATCATGCCAGTCAGTGGCAGACAATGGGGGTCACTTTTAAATGTTTTTCCTGTGGACTTTAGCAAAGCAGCTGATGTTCTTCTATATGACAGACAATTAGAAAATAGGAGAAACCACTGTTGGGAATTCTGATGGTTGGAAAAGGGGTTAAAGGAAGAACACAGAAGGTACTAGTGAAAGGATGGCATTTTTTGATACATCAGTCATGAGCCGGTACTTGTTGATGGCATTAGTAATGAGGCAGTTGTACTGTATGGCAGGCATAATTTACAATGGGACTTATGCATAATGAAGGACTGTTTAGAGAGATGGCATCAGCATATACAAGAACAAGAAACAGCATTCAGTTCCTGCTCCGAGTAGCACTTGAATCCACATAGATTCCAGGGATTGGAAAGCATACTGCTTTGTTAGGTTGCTTGTAACATGCAAATAACTGCTTATATATTGTTGAACTACATGTCAGAAGGTGGGGTGGTTTTTGGTGATAAATCACAGTCCAATTAATATCAACAAATAGAAGCTAAAACTATGTGATACCTGCAAAGTGAAGGACTTAGTGAAGAAAGTCTAACACAGGTTATGTCACAGCATGATGGAACAATGAGTCCCCAAAGTAAGGAGGAACAGGTGGAGTGGATGGCATCTGAAAAAGAAATTTGGACAAGGGAAAGAAAAACAGATTTAATATGGTGCAATATTTATGCAAAGGAGAAAGCAAAACTAATCAATATAAAAAGCAGCACCAAATATATTGAAGAGAAATACAGGCAACGGCATCTAGATATGAAAAATGTCACAATACAAAGAATAACAAAACAAAGGGGTAAAGTAAAAAAGAGATTCAGTAATGGAGAATTTATAGAAATAGAAACTGATGTACTGGATTACCTGCAAACTGAGGGCTTTAGTGTAGAAAATCCAACTCTGGTAATATCACAGCATGATGGAACAATGAGTCCACCAAATTAAGAAGAAACAGGTGGAACAGGAAGCATCTGATCACTTGCCACCTGAAGGTACTCTGGAGCCTTCAGTAGGAAAATACTGCAGAAGTTCATTTGGAGTTGCACAGTATGGGAAAGAACAGTGGCAACTCTGATGCAGTTAATGTTGTGGAAGTTTAGGCCATTGAGTTATCATATGAAAAAACAGCTGATGCAGGATGCAGCTAAAGAGAATATGTTACAGGAAGATGTTCTGGAACTTTCTGCAGAATGCCCACAGGAAACAGAAAACAAAAAACGTGCCCTCAGTTTTGCAGAAAATGATCTTTGGGAAGAGTTGCTTGATTTAACAGAGTAGATAGACATATTAAGATCAATGAAAGAAGATGATTACAGAAAGTCAATAAGACCGAAAATATTAGAAGTCTTTTAAAACAAATAAATGCAGTAATCAAGACTAGTAACAGAAATCCATGTGATATAACATAAGTAAATAGGTTATATTACTGTCCAAATAAATTGCTAACAGATAAAGTCTTACCACAAAAACACAGAGCAATAAGGGAAATGAAGGGCAGAAATCAAATACTATCATGGAAATGTCAAACAAAGGAAAAATATAAAGCAATTAAGACAAGAAGTATCATTGCTAGAAGAGTATAGAAGGGGGAACAGATCAACAAAAATCCTTAGAAAGATATCAACATAGGCAAAAAAATAGAAGATATGCTGATAAATGTAAAGGAAAAGTATAAAATAAGCAATTATTTGTTGGACCAAAAAAGTTTTATAGGGAATTAGAAAACAAAGCAAAAGGAATAGAAACACCACCAAAAAGAGAAGAAATAGGCACATTTTGGAGAAATTCTAGGAAGACCCTGTGGAACATAACAAGGATGTTGAATGGATAGAAGTAAAAAAAACAGTAAACGTATTAATATCTTTACTTGAAGATTTAGCCCTGAATAAGAACCTCTTATATGCGCATCCCATACAAATACCAACCTGCTTAATACAAGGAAAAATTATATTCCTTAAAGAGTGAACCTGCAAGCTATCCTGAAAACTATAAACCAATAACTTGCTTTCTGATGATGTATAAATGATATACTGGAATTGATGCCAAATTGCCAACATCATTTATAGTCATTTAGAAAAAAAACTCAATCATGGCAATAGAACAAGTCATCTGGAAGAAATAATTATTTGTTGTTAAATAAAGTCACAGTGGAAACAGGAAGAATTAAGTATGGCATAGATAGATTATAAAAAAGCATTTGACACCAACCCACATACTTTGATAAAGGAGTGGCTTACAGATGATCAATTACATTACAGTGACCATAAAACAATGATAAAACACTTTGCAGCTAAGCCATGATAAAGGACAAATCCCAGGGATACAAAATTTAAAGGGGGGGGATATTCCAGGGTGACTCTTTGTCACCGTTGCTCTTTTCTCTTGCCCTAAACCCATTAAGCTGTCTGCTTAACAAATTAGGTCATGGCTGCAATTTGGCTCCCAGAAAACAGTAAAGTATAAAAACATTTCATCTTCTTTTTGTGGATGATTTAAAACTATATAGTTCACCAGATGAGGATGTGAAAGCACATTGTAAGTGGTTAAAACTTTATCAGTTGACATAAGAATGTCATTTGACGTTGCTAAATGTGCAAAAATAGCATTTAAAGCAGGCAGATATCAGTCTGGGATAAGAATGTGATATAAAGGAACTTGAGCAGGAGGGAGTGCATAAATATTTGGGAAATGATGAAGGATCAACAATAAAACAAGAACAAATGTGAACAAAATTCAGTAGAGAATATTTTAAAGGACTAAAATTAATAGTGAAAACAGCCCTGACATTTAGGAACAAAGTCCAAGTTATAATCCAATTCACTCAACATTCTAACTTACAGTTTTGGGGTGACTGACAAGCCCCAATAGTTATTGGATCATTTGGACAGGAAACCAAGAAAATTGTTTTATGTTTATTAAATGATATATAAAAATCAGCGTATTCCAATATTATATATTCCTCGCTTTGAAGGAGGTATGGGCTTCCTCAAAACTGATTACATGTATAGATCTGCAATCATAGGACTGCATACATATCTGCTGACTTCACCAGATCCAAATACAGTGAAAGTTTTAAAATATGAGGAGAACAAGTCTAAGATGACTTATTTGCTTAGTTTAACAAAACATATTGCTGTCAAGTGGAAACGGAAATCAAACCAAAAGTAAACAAAAATTAGGCAGCAACTGAATGTGCTGTGGCAAAAAAAGAAAAAATATAAGGAGAAAGACTAGATAAGAAGGCAAAAAAAACGTGGAAAAGGCATAAATGCAATTACAAGCACAGAAAATTCCAGAAATAACCTCATGTTGATTAGGGAATAGTTAAGGAGAGGTGAATTTAAACCAAAACATGAAAGGTTAATATTGGCAGCCCAGTGGATTATGTATACATTGATTTACAAAGTCTATCAAACATTTGGGACAAACAAAGAAATGAAGGTTTTATAAAACAGAACTGGAAACAGTCACACATCTTGCTGCTTGGTGTGATACTCTAATGGCAGAGGACCTATATTCTGAAAGGCATAATAATGTGGCAAGATTGTTGCACTGGGGATTGTACAAACATTATAATATTGAAGTACATCAGAAATATTGGAAACATGTACCATAAAGCATTATGGAGAGTGATGAAGTTTATATCACATGGGATCACCCATTGCCAACAGTTCAAAAAGTAGATTGAAAAAAACAGCTATAATAGTCCAGAAAAAGAAGAAAAAAGTAGCATTGATCATTGAAATTGCTACACCCAGTGATTACAGTATCTTACGTACAGACAGGCACAAAGTTATAAGATACCAGGATTTGCAGGCAGAAATATGGGAAATGTGTAAAAAGGATACCCAGATAATTCCATTAGTAGTAGGAGCAATGGGTCTTATAAAAAAGAATTTGCATTTGTATTTCGATATGTTACAGATACATGGAACTCTATATGAATTGCAGAAGGAGTCACCTCTGAGCACATTGTTGGTGCCGCAAACAGTACGTTTGTCTAATGTCAAAGATGCAGTATAAGAATAAAGTTCTTAACATCTAGTGGGTTTTGCATTTTTAGAAACACTAGAGTTTACCACTATTGTATAGTATGATACAATGCTTCATATAATAATACCAGCGCTATGTTATCTTACTGTGAGGCTTGGATGATGGGAATCACACAGCAGACAGCAAAAACATCATGTCCTCAGAGACAGAATAAACTGGATGGTGTGCTGTGCTGTGAAAGTGCAGATATCTATAAGGCATGGTCTAGAAAAGCCTCATGACAGCACTTTCACAACATGTGTAGGTTTTTGCAAAACATATATTCAAGCTAACATCCCAATACATCATACATATCATAAAGTCATGACATCATACATATCATAAAGTAGTCATGTCATCTTCCAGACAGAGGACAGCAGTGAAAACAGGCATACA
Source organism: Protopterus annectens (assembly GCF_019279795.1). NCBI lineage: Eukaryota > Metazoa > Chordata > Ceratodontiformes > Protopteridae > Protopterus > Protopterus annectens. The sequence goes on along the minus strand of NC_056731.1, from coordinate 811,347,944 downwards.
ATGCCTCACTTCAAGATATGTAGTAATGACAAATAAAATACAGGATAGGGGGCCTTGCAATCCATCAAGATGCAGAACAAGGACACAGAAAAGCATAGTGTTTGGCTGTGAAGCTGAAGACAGAGCTTTGAATCCCACCATCTCTCACTCATGTAATGTGTTACAGGCTCCCCCCTCCTCCATGGTCTCTTTGTTAAAAAAAAAAAAAAAGACTATCCTAATAGGACTGCCTATTCACAAAAAATGTAGGGGGTCAAACAGACATGCTTTCTGTCATGTAGGATCACACAGCAGCGGAATGAACCTATGTACACATTCAGTATAGAGGTCACAGACAATATAAAACGATGTTAGAAACCATTAGCAAATATGTACAAGCTCCATGTTGCCATAAAACATACTTTATCATAAAAAGAAAAACTAAATTCAGTAGAGGGCATAAAATATATACCTGTTTTTTGTATCTACTGCAAACTGAAATAAGATGTTTGGAGATATTATGGTACATGTATGCAAGTACATGGGTGTTTTTGGTGGGTGTTCTGCCAGGCTTAGACAAGTAAGCTGAGCAACTCTTCTCAGACACACACACACACACGCACACACGCACACACGCACACACGCACACACACACACACACACACACACACACACACACACACACACACACACACACACACACACACACACACACATATATACAAGTACACATACACACATCAGTTTTAAATTATTCATGTTGGTGGGCCAGCTTACCCTAAAATTGTTTTACATAATGAAGCAAAGTTATGTCCTTTATTGAAATCAACATAAACAATCACAGTATGACTTAATACTAGTAAAGATGTAATCCAAACTTGAGATTTTAGGGCATAATTATTGTTGGCATGAGAACATGTGGAAGGTACTGTCCAGTATGTTTCTGACATGACTGTTCTGGTAGCTTCTACAGCAAACAGGTCTTCATTCTCACACATTTATGTTCTCATTCTGACTGTTCAGACATTTTTGACTAACACTTTAGAAATGCCTCTTATTTTTTCCCCATGTAGTGGTGGTTGCACCACTGATGAAGTGGGGACTTTTGGGAACCCTAGTGATTATCAATTTCTCAGTGCTTACACTTTTAATTCCATTCTAAGAAGTTTTACTAAAAATATTGCCTGTTATTGAAAAATACAACAAACTACACATTGTAATATATTTTCTCTTCTAAGGAAAATAATCAAAGTCAACAGGTTGTGTAAAAAAAAAAAACAAATGAGCAGTTGTCTGTCTTGCCTTTGACTCAAACTATTGCCAATGTCTAACAATTTTAATAACACCCAATAAGAGATAATAGAGAGGTAGCCAAATGATTAGGCTGTTAGTCAACGTAAAAAGACTGGTAACAATGATTAAAAATTACTAGTCATCAATGAGATGTTTGTTTCTTCTGAAATGATCTTTCAAGTTACTGCTAAATCCGTCTGATTCTGCCATCTCTCATAATGCATGGCTTCTGAGTTTTGGAATATATTTTCCTTTTGTTTCATTAGTGCATTTCACAGTGTAGTTAAACTAAACTGCATCCCATGCATAGGAGTCATTGCTAAAAAAGTTAAACATGTGACTGAAAAACATGAAGCTAAGCACACAGTGCCTTACCAACTATTCCAATAAACAGATTTCTAAGACAAGGAAGACTTTTTCCCTTTTCTTTTCTGTAATAGGCAGTTGACATGAGGAGTGCGTATTTACCTGGATGGTCTAGGCAGTCGCAGACTTCTTCCTCTATTTACTTATTCTTTTGCACCCACTCTGGTACTTGCTCAAGACATTTGCAAACAAGCCTTAATGGAGCAGTCATGAAGCTCTGTCTGGCTGGTTACTTACTGTCACAATCCCTTCAGCTAGATATAATCAGGCTCATTCTTTGGGTGAGAAGGATCTCTCAATCATATTATTAATATTCATGCAAAGTGTTATGTTCACTGATGTTGTAAACCTTAACTAAAACATTTTAGAACTCGGTGTGTATTTTGAATAGACCTAGACAAGCAGTATGTGGAAGCTGGCATTCAAAATATAATAATGCTGTAAGTAAAATGGCTAAATAAATAAAAGAATAACACATAGCTCTTTTTGGATAAACCATAGACCTCATCATCTTTTTATAAGTGAGTGCTGGCTATGAGTTTGTATAAGAGCATTTATAGAGGACACAGCCACACTCACACCATCTGCCCTTTCTTATCACATACCCTTAATCATGCAATTTGTTTAGTAATTACTAAGCAGTGGTTAATTCACTTTTCTGCAGATATGATGACTCAAAGTAGTGTCACTTGTTCAGTGTACCACTGCATTAAACAAAAATGCAGTAATAAAGTTTAAGGAAACTTCAGTTAAGCACATGGGTCTTTTGCTTATTAGTGCCTTTCAAAACCTCAGAATGTGAAAAGGCTTCTTGTTACTAGCTTTCTGCAGTAAACATTTGTGGTCTACCATGTCAACCCATGAAAGACTGCTTTATTTTTTTCAAATCCCTGGGTGAAGGCATCTGATATCTGTTATAATAATTCCATTTATACCTTATAAAATGTCAACACTATCTGTCACTGAATATCATTTTGGTAAGCAATAACTGCTTTCTTTCAGTGTTGGTTTAATATAGAGAGCATGTCTGATAGTTTAGATCAGAGGGTTAATGCTATGTAATGCTAACCAGTCTGTTCTGGTCTGAGTTCCTCAATTTCCGCTAGCATACTCTTTAACTCTGATCAAATAAATCCCTTAATTACACAATGTTCCCAGGTCATCCCTAAAAAGGACACTTATATCCTATGGGTTTACCAGGTTAACAAATAATTAAGCAAAACAAAAATGTATATATGTATGTATTTATTTGTTCATCTTTTGTTTATTGGGTTAATCCCACTAGGCTACTAGCCTCTTTTCAGGGCAGACCCAAGGTAGCATTTACACTACTAGGGGAAACTGGGCCAGTGCATTGTAGAATTTCCCTTACTCTTTTAGATAAGTGTTGTGTGATCTTTTACATCCACCATCTTTTAGAATTAAAATAATTTGCTCTAATATTGAGCAATTTGATTATCATTCTCAAGTCCTTTTTCAGCAGTTTGCTGATAGAGGTTATAAATATAGTGATGTTTATTTTGCTTATGATGCTGTTCAGGGCATCAATAGATCAGACTTATTAAATTATAAGACTAAACAGAGGTCGGATTCCTGTATCAGATTTGTTACTACTTTTGGAAGCAATTCTAGGGCTTTTCAGAAGCTAATTTTTAGATATTGGGATATTTTATTATCTGAAAGAAATTATCTGAATTAATTCCATCCTGCTGTCTTTTTTCTCTTAGACATGGGAAGACGATGGGTAGGTCATTTAAATAATTGTAAGAAAAGTTTTTCATGTTCATCTGATAAGCAATTTGGTATTGATGGGGGTGTATTACTGGGATGTTTCCTATGTGGCAATTGTTCGGCTTGCAAAGGTATTTTCAAAACTAAACAGTTTTCCTCTGCCAACACACCACATGTTTTTGATATACGATCTTTCAGTACTTGTACATCTGAGTGGGTCATTTATTAGTTACTTGTAGTTGTTCTGCCTTTTATGTTGGCAAAACATCCAGACAATTTAAAACACTGGTGTTTGAATATATTAATGATATTAAAAATGGTAGGATGTCTAATGCTTTGTATAAACCTACTTTAAGACATCCGATGGCTAATTTCTGATTTACTGCCATTGATAGGATTATTTTTACTGGCATTAATAAGCTGGGTGGGCAGGATGCATTAGGTAAATAAGAATGGGGGTGGATTGTTATGTTAGGTTATCTACTGATGAAGGCACATGTGAAAACCAGTTTGTTTGCTAAATTGTTGCTTTTATAATTAAAGAGTGTATAGATGCCAACAGAATGGAGTGCTGTTTTTTTGTTGTTTACTATGTTCCATAACACCATACACAATATATTTTATGATGGTAAGGCAAAATATGAAGAAATACAGATTCTGATTTGCTGTGTATTGAAGTAAACTATGCTAAATTTAGGGAATAACATAATTAAAGGATTCTAGATCATTTTAGAATAGTCTGTGATATACTATATTGGAGAAAGTATTATTTTAAAGGCGTCATGTTTATTTTATCTGAATTCCCCAAGCTTGTTGGACAGGCTAGGAAATAAACCACTTGCAAAATAAGATAAAACACCAGTTGAAAATGTGTTGTTATATTTGCAAAGTGCTTGTTGTCTATTTAATAAAGGCTTTCCCTTGGATGATTCCTGTCTATGTTGTTTGGACATTTGGCTTTCTTTGTTATCACAACTGGATTTATTCACAGTTACTTTTCTTGGTTTCTTGCATTTTACTGTTGTTATAGTATAAACAAGTATCTGCTCAATAAGACATGTAAACTTCTAATTTAGTTAGGAGACAGTCAATTAGTCAATATGTGTTTCACTCAGTTTTGATTTAATACAGCCGATGTGCTTTCACTAACAGATTAATTTAATTGACGAGTATGGATTGAATGTGTTCAGCATATTAAATGAATGGGTATGCTCTGTTCACTTAGAGGGCTACCAGGTGGATCAGTATGTATTTTCAATGGTATTGGTAGACAGTGGAGTAATGGAATGTGTCTGTTTCCCCACTGTTGTGTGATATTGGTGTATATTTAAATTCAAGTGAGGCAATCGAGGGAATACTGTTTTCACAGATTTTTGGTGAGTTTGAAGGATTTGTGTTTGCCAATTCTTGCAATGGTTTAAAGTTTGATATACTGAATTATTAGTCTAGTACAGATCAATAGTTTGATATTGATCTGTTTAGCTACACAAGAAAGAAGGTACAGTTATTATCAACTTTTCTACCTAGTATATTTGACTCTAGTATTTTAGAAATGAAGACTGCAAAGGCAATTATTATACATAAAATATTAACAGAAATGTTGCTGCTGAAATATTACTTATTGAGACCAGAGCAGAAGATTTTATTCATGCATTCCAAGCATGCATATGTTTACTAAGTTAACAGAGTTACATTTTGCATTAGTGATTAATTAATGCATTGTTACTTATGCATATTTATTTGACACAATAGTTTCGAAGTTAATTGCTAAAATCTAATAAAATGTTTATTTATGCTACACTTCAACATAAACATTATTCTTACATTCTAATAAGATTAAAAACTAAATGATTCTACCACAGACATAAAAATTCTCTAGTTATGTCTGCAGTAGTTTCTAAAATAAGGTTATTTCTAGCTAAATTTCTTCAGAGTAATGATTGTATCAGGTTAATTATTCCGATATATTTGATGGTGTCGCAACTTTGATTTAATACTGAGAACAATTATGGGGAATATGTTTTTAGGTTCTACTGCAGAAGCAAAATCCAAACAAGTGAATGTCCTCTCATCAAACACAACCAAACTACATATCCGTGGTAAAAAAAAAAGACAAAATATATATATATATATATATATATATATATATATATATATATATTTATACACAATTGAACTAACTTATATCAGTACAGCAAAAAATATATACAAGAAGTGAAACAATCACAAAACATCTTTTTTGTGGCAAGTTGTTTTATACTCAGCACTTATACAGCATTCAAACTGAAACCAAATCTGCAAAAAGCAACAAATTGCCACATTTCTGCAAATAATCACTTTGAATAGAAAGCACGACTACAAACATGTGTTTCACTGACCTAAAACATCTACTTAAAGTACCTGGCCTAACAAACCTATCAATCCTTTTAAAAAAAGCAAACAAAAATGGTTCAACTTTAAGCCATATATAACCCCTTCAGTTAAAGTGCATACAGCGAACACAAAATGAAAGAATGAGACATGAGGGTCTTAACCTGTCCAAAGACAGAAACCCATCCTATATAAGACAAAATGCTATGCTCTTCAGCACATTCAAGGAAATATAACCTCAAAATGTCTGCTTGCCATACAAATATTCACTTACTTAACTTCAATAATTCAGACAGATTTTTTTTATTATTCCTTGTTGTTAAGGAAAAAATAAAAATATTTGCATTTCTTTTTCTTTCAGGAGAATTAGAGCAGTGTGTTTATTTTGTATTTGATCTTTTCCTATAATTTATTATAAACCAGAACTGGTTTATAAAATATCTTCTTGCCAAGAATATCATGACTTTGCTGAAGCGTAAGGTATAATCAGCAACACTCTAAAATATTCTGCCCACATGATTTTATCTATGATGTGCAACTGTTAGTTATTTTTAAATTACAAATGAATAAACATACATTGTTCACAAAAATACAGCATCCCTGAATCTGGAACCATTATTTCACTGAGAATTTGTAGTAGTCATGTAAAGTTGTTGTTTTTTTTGCAAAACAGTTAAAAGGGCAGTTTGTCAGAATGTTGTCTGTCAGAAATGCTCTGCTTGATATATGCCTAATATTTTAAAGGGCTTGTATCACTTATTGTTAGAATAGGAAATAAAAAGTCCCTTGTTTTTATTTCAGTAGGTTACAGTCCCATTTTAAAGCAGACAATTTGTGAAAACAGACCCTTGTGGAAATTTGGACTTGTTCATATATTCATTCTGTAAACAGATTCCAGTCTGTTCACTTTGATGCCCCTTTCAATGATTAAAAACTGCATGCTAAAAATAATTTGTAGTGCTTTGCTCAGCAGCAGCCTTTTTAGAGTATTTTCTGTAATACAGATCACATACCTTTCCATGGATTGCCCTGACATAATTTTCCAGTTCAACTCTTCCCAATGGATCTTTTGTCCCATTGCAGATCATAGGAATATGCTGTTATTAGGGCACATTCCTTTTTAAATGTCCCTTTATCCCTTACTGCCTGCCAACCATCAAACCTCCCACATCCAATTGGTCTATTTGTTTTACTCTTGAGTAAAGACCAATTTCAGGAGGCCATCATCTAGGCAGCCATTCTAATTTGAACTATAACCCCTCCTCCTCAACAGCTGATAAGTGCACTCATAATTTGCGGGCCTGCAAGGCCTTCTTCTATAGGTATGTACATTCCCAAATACACCTCATCTTGAAAGGCAGAGACAAACACATGCCCCAACTCATCTGTAGCGTACCATGCACCATTCTCTTTAATAGGTGATGGCATTGCAGCTGTTCAGGCTGCTTCCTTCTTCCCAGAATGGGAGAACTGCCAGTGTGAGCTACTAATTGATCGGGCATCATCTGGGTCATAGCAGGAGCTTCATTTCTGTACTCGGCCAAGGCATAGATCGTTATAACAGATGACACTGTCTCTCTTCTTGAAATTGTGGTAGCTTCTTCATCCTGTCTTTTTTTCTTTGTCAAAGAAGATTAGATACTTGCTTCTGAAATATTAATTGATGCCCTGACATACCTGTGTGTGATAAGCATGTGTAGGGTTACAAAGCTCTAGGGAAGTAAATAGCTACATTATGACATAATTTGCATTGCTTTGATTTTTCCGTTCACAGGGAAGTATGTCAACAACTTATCTTCTACACACTATTTGTTCCTATGTGCCTGATATAGGTTTTGATTTAAGGTTCATGATTTCCTGCAAACAAGTACTGGTTTATTGCCCAAGCAACTGGGAAGTGTTCCCAGAAAAGAAAAAAATCTTGATGTTGCAGTAGCCAGAACTGACAAGTCCAGTCTAAATAGTACTGACTTATTTTAAACATTTTTATGTCGTAAGTGTTGCTTGAAATTTAAGATTAGTTTAATAAACGTTAAAAAAATAGAGTCTTGCAGAATATAGTAAGTGTATGCAATCGTGAGTAAATTCATTATATTTTATATCCTTTTGCTATTTATTTAACTCTGTAATCCTGATGTAATGTTTATGACCGAGAATTTTATAAGCATAGTGACAACTGATACAACCCTGCCCTGTCCATCTATGCAGGAAAAGTTTCCGACACTCTGGTATTGGTAAGGAGTCTAGGTAGGCATAATTTAAATAAAAGCTTAAAACAATATATAATAGTCCAAATGTGTACATCACCTCTCATAGATAATCCTATCATTGCCAAAAAAAATGCTCTAGCTCTAACAAAGCTACTAAAACTTGATCAGACCTACTTTTTATTTGTTGCATGACAATAAGGCATTCTATTGTCTGATCTCAAATATCCTATCATACATTTTATTTGAGATATGCTAACAATCTTATTGATTGTCTTAGTTCCTTGTTTTTTTACATAGTTTAAGTTTTTGCCAGCATATTTATTGTAACTTCTATAGTGAACAAAAAATAAAAAATAGTCAAGTTCACAACATATAAATATTTAATCAAATAAAGATAAACTTTTGCATATGATTCTTTTTCTAGTATTAAAAATTACTTACATAGAGTACATTTATATAAAGTTAAAAAAAACATGATAAGTGATGCAAACTTGTAAAACACAAAATTTAAAAGTGCATTTTGTGTTTTGAATTTTTGTGTTTTGCAAGAAGTCCAAAGGGGTATTAGAAAAAGAAGATTTAATTAACAAGACACAGTGTAAAGAGTATGATTCGATAACTAGGCTGAATGCCATTTATCCTCCTGGTGTTAATAAAACTTGCCCTGTAAAACCTGTGTTACTTTCAAAGTGATTCTATCACTGTTCATGTGTTTTTTTGAATTTTATATATATATTTTTTTTAGGTGCAGGTTATGTTGAGATCAAGTGTCTTACATGAAAGCTTGTGTTTATTTATTTATTTTTTATTAAATATTTATATGATGTGAACCGTACTGCTTTTAATTTTTTTTTTTTTTTGGAGTAGTTGCATATGTTTTGGTGAGATACTTTTGCTTCACACTTCTGTAGTGAGATGGATCATGTTGATTTACTGAATTCCATTTAGTGGAATCCTTAATTACCAAAACTGCATTTTCAATATTTGATAAATGAACAGAATAGGCTTTGTGCTTTGATGACTGTCATTAGATTTTTGACTACGGTGATCTTCCTTCATTATGATCTGTACATTATGTTTAATTTTCATCTGTTTTATCAAAGGGAGTTTCTATTTGTGTCTGTGTTTGTTGCAGTTAAGGGTTACAAATGTAGTCAGGGAGGAGATGCTCCCTTGAGAAAACATTTGCCTTTACACCATGGTATGTGACCATGGAGTTAGTTTATTTATGTTAGGGGGTATGAGGGACAAAACCACTTATGTGGAGCATGTAAAGAGGTTTGCACCTTGCAAAAATGTACATTTTAATGTTACAGGCTGTTCAAGATTAAAGGCTTGCTGTTATTGGTGCTAATTTTGCCAGCACTAATGGGGGAATGCAGTGGGAGTAATCATGATAATTTCCTTTCTTGGTGTCACACATAGATGACTTTTATCTCTTGTATCTTGGCATTTAATCATACTTTAAATAGAATGAGTCTGTGTCGGTCGTAATTCTAATTTGTCATGCTTTCTGGTTTTACAAAGTGTTTATTTCCTTATTCAGTTCTACTCTTAAGGGGGAATGGAATTATTCTACACTTCTTACTGTCGGATTTGGCAGAAGATACTCACAGGGATTCTGATAGAAGAGCCACTATATTCTCAGAGCTGAAACCACAGTCACATAGATTCCTGGACAGTTAAATCAGGTGTTCTACAAATGATTGAATCCCAGGAACTCAAAACCCATTGTCTTGAAGCCAGGGACATCATACGGCTCAGATAAACTGCTGCTCCCACTCAAACTCAGATATGAGTTCAGGCAAGAAGCTGTTGCAGTTTACCTGAACATATTATTCATCTTTGAGTGGGGTACGTGCAGCAGCCATGGTGACAGAGTGGAATGGGCTTGGGAGTATGGATTAGGCCACTTGCTTTAGGTAATGGGAGGGAGATTTTATGTTTAGAGAGCAGAAAAGGAATGTCAGGGTTAGGGAGTGTGAAGGGAATCTTAGGGTTATGGTGCAAGAGTGGGTTTTAGGTTTAAGGATTAGAAAGGGAGTCTTAGGGTTAGTGAGCAAGAAGGGGATCTTAGGGTTTGGGAGCAGAAGTAGGGTTTAGTTTTATGGAGTGGGAAGGGAGTTTTAGAGAGAGGGAGCAGGAACAGAACTTTAGTGTTAGAGTTAGGGTTCTGGTAGGGCTATGGAAGCTGCACAGATACAGGAGACTGAGTTAGTGAGACTCTGAGCCCCTGAATATTTAAGCAAGTGGCAACGAGCATATGTGTCACAAGCATATAGTGTGCGTTCACTTGTAGTGGACTCATTTAAATCTAGAATACAAAACAGTCTACAGCTAGCTTCAGGAAAACAAAAAAGGCCACTTTATTACCACAATAAAAACTACACTGCTAGCTTTCATACACTGTGTACTTCTTCAGATAGTAAAAGCAGATCACATTCACCTTGAAACCTAAAGATTGCCTTTAGTTCACACAATCAGTTCCAATTAAGCTAGTTAAAGACACAGATTTTTAAAATTCATCCTTAAAATTTTAACTTTTTACTGCTCATAGTTTCAGATCTGGTTTTATATTATTAAAACCATTTAAGCCAGGTAGTATGACTAAACTAGTATATTTATTCATTTATATTTATTATTTTTTGTTACTGTTCCTAAGTCACCATCTCTTTCATTTTCACAAATCACTTGCAAAACTACAAACCTACTGTAAATATATGCATGCTGTCCTTCAATGAAACATTTCAATAAAGCATTAGTATATACCTTTCCTCTAAATATCTGATATGTGCTCACTTATTCACTCTTTCAGTTTTCCTGTGTGATTTCCTCATATAGAAAGTAGAACATCAGCAGCCATGTAATGAATGCAACTCTTTAAACAAAGGAGCCCTTCCAATAAAATCAAAAGTACACTTGTTCTGGACCAATGCCTTCTTATGGTAAATAGGCTTGTGTATCTCAGTGAGCTATACCATGTAGGACCACCAATGATGGCCATGGCAAAGTAAAATTAGTCCATTAGAGAAGGTAATGACAATCCACTCCTGCATTTTTGCCAAGAAAACACTATGGACAAAAGCAACCAAAGATATGTCAAAATGATTCCAGAATATGAGGACTTCAGGTATGACTATATCTAACATACTTACAACGTAAAGTCACAAACTATCCAATAAGTGCCACGGCTCTTTTGTAACCTTGCGCTGTCGAAATAACCACAAAAACCGCAAGGTAAATCCAAATGGAATTCAGCAACAAGTACCAAAAATGAGGAATTCAGCAACAAGTACCAAAAATGAGGAATCCTGGTGGAATAGCACACTAAAGAATAAACTCTAAGCTGATGCGAACTGAACAAGTAAATCAATGTCCTTTATTCCAAGAAAGAACAATGATACAAAACGGTAAATGCACTTAAATAAAATAACAAAAATCAATCCAATAAGGTTAAGCGCTTTCACCCACTGCAACTTGTGGGCTTCATCAGAACCTTTTGAGTAAAATAACAGAGTCCTTTTAAGAGAAAAAAGGCGCCAAAAAGAAGCAGAAACTGATGTAACATCCTGTATAGCAAATACCGCCCCCTGCACTTATACACCAATCATTAAATTTAAAATTGGCGCCAACAGGAAGCTAAAAATTGCATCATTTCCTGAATTCTATCCTATGCTATACTCCTCCCCTTAAAGGCCTCACTACACTTACTAATACTTCAATTTATACAAAATCTATCAGTGTAGTTCATGCAAAAAATTCAACAATAAAATTCATCACTAATAACCATACTCAAGCATCCATATCAAATTGATTAAAATATTTAAAATAAACACATTGTCTAATGATAATAAAATATTTACAATATACCTATAATAAAACAATGTCTCAAAAGATGCCTAACAATCTCATTACCTATACTACCTGACGAATGTGTAAGTATTGTGTTACCAATATATACCTATACATAATACAATAACGTGCATTTTTGCCAAGAAAACACTATGGGCAAAAGCAACCAAAGATATGTCAAAATGATTCCAGAATATGAGGACTTCAGGTATGACTATATCTAACATACTACTGTTTAAGAGCTGATGACAATATAAGTAATGTTTAAGGTTGTGGCATGGATGGAATACGGCTGAACCGATGTCCAATTTACTGATGAGTTCAGAGATGAAAAGATAGTCCTTTGCTGTGAAAAAGTATATTCATTTGGAACTTGAAAATCAAAACCTATGAACCAAGATAAACACAATGTGGTTAAGGATGAGATGACGAAAATAAACCTTGACATCTTGGGAAACTGTGAACTAAAATGGATTGGAATACATCACTTCATATAAGATAAGCATCTGATCTTCTACTGTGAACAAGAATCTTGCAAAGGAAATGGAGTATCCCTCATGGTGAATAGAGTCAAAATTAGGGCCTGGTTACAATAAAAAAAGTGACAGAATAATCTGATTCAGACCCCAAGGTAATTCATTCAACACTACAGTAAAATTGGTTTATGCTCCAACTACAGCTGCTGAAGAAGAAGATGTTGATTAGTTTTATGAAGATCTGTAGCATCTTCTGGATGTAACATCAAAAATAGTATTAAACTAATTAAGGGTGATCAGAATACTAAATGTGGTAGTAAAAGTACAATTGGAATAACAGTTGGGTTTGGTCTTTTATTATGAAATGAAGTAAGAAATAGACTAGTAGAATTATGCCAGGATTATTCAATGGTCAAAGGAAACATTCTCCTTCAACAGAAAAAGAAATGGTTTCAGACATGGTTGTCACTAGATGGTGAACAATATTATACTGTTTATTTAACAGTCAGAGTTGGAAGAACTCTACAGTCAACAAAACAAAATCTACAGCTGTGTGTGGCTCAGCCTATCAGTGTTTTATCACAAAGTGTAGATTCAAATTAAAGGAAACAAGAAAATCTCCAGGCTAACTAGATGGAAGCTCACCATTATTCCATATGAATATGTAGTGCAGGCGAAGAACAGATTTAAGAGAGTAATTGTGCTTACAGCACCTGAAGAGTATGAACAGAAGTCTGAGATACTGCCTAAGTGGTGGCAACAAAAACTGTCCAATTAGAAGAAGAATTAGAAGAAGAAGAAGATGGAGAAATGGTTGTCTATAGAGGTTTTAGAAGTGTCCATGGAATGATAGAGAGCAAAAGGCAATGGAGATAGGGTAAAAAACATCAATCTAAATGTAGATTTTCAGAGAACAGCAAGAAGAGATAAGCAGACATATTTAAATCAACATTTCAAAGAACTAGAAGAAGATAATAGTATGAGAAAGACAGGAGTGGTCCTCAAAATGATTATTGAAATTATAGGAAATTTCCATGTAAATGCAGGCATGATAAAAAATAAAGATTGAAGGAACATGGAAAAAAATATTAAGAGGAGGCAGCAGGTGCATTCAGAAGCACTATAACAGAAGAACAGTAATATCACTGATACATATAGTAGCGTGTCCCCTGATCTAGAGAACTACATCCTGGAGAGTGACATTAAATGGGCACTATAAAGACTCATTATTAACAAGGCTGCAGCAAGTGATAGACTTCCTTCTGAATTGTTTAAGATCCTGCATCCTGCAAACAATACTATTTCAGTATTACTTTGGATTTTACAACAATTTTGGAAAACACAGCAGTCACCATTGGATTATAAAAGGTCAATTTATATTACAGTAACAAAAAAGAGGCAATGTTAAACAGTGTCCAATTTATCAGACAACTGCACTTACTTCACATACTGGTGAAGTAATATTTAAGATCTTGCAAGCTTGACTGCCATGATATATGGACAAATAAATGCCAGGTGTACAAGCTGGCTTCAGGAGAGTCAGAACCACCGCAGAATAAACTGCTGATGTGCTGGATAATGGAGAAAACAAGGAAATAACCCTCTCAAAAATAGTTCTGCTTTATTGACTAATCTAATCTCTTTCACTATGTGGACCATAACACATTAGACCCAAATATGGAATACCTTTCTGGTGTGAAAGGAGTGCGACAAGGCTATATATTGTTTACTTATTTAACTTATATACCGAATACATCAGGGGAATACTAGGATATATAAATCAAATGCCAAAATCAAAATTGTTGGGAGAAATCTTAACCACCTCAGATATTCAGATGATACTGTTTTGTTTGCTGAAAGCCAAGAAGAGTTAAAGAACCTTTTGATGAAGGTGAAAGTAGAAAACACAAAAGATGACTTGCTTAACATAAAAAAGCTAAGATTATGTCACATAACCCTATCAAGTATGTTAAAATGCATGGGAAAAAGTGAAGGCAGTCACAGATTTTATTTTCCTGATCGCAGAGATTTCTCTGGGCAGTAAATGCAGCCATGAATTTAAAAGGTTTTTGTTTCTTTGAAGAAAAGCTATTGCAAATCTGGGTACGATTTTGAAGAGCAAAGTTATAACATTGTCAGCAAATATCCATATAGATTAATCTATATTTTTCCTAGTAATAACAAATATCTCAGAGAGTTGAACTATAAGTAAGGCTGTGCGCTGGAATAGCAGTGCTTATTAAATGTGAAACTGTAGAGGAAGTTATAGAATTCAATGAACTGCGTGAAGATCAAATTAGTTCTTACTTAAGAAAACGATAAAAGAATCACTAAAAATATTAAGGGCATACATTTTAAAAACTATACAGACCATCTCAAAACCTTATCCCTTTTCTCAGTGTCAAACAAGCTAATGAAAGGCAACCTCTGCCTTGTGCAGACAGCTTCAATAAATGCTATTCTATCAGACTTATTACACACTCAAAGTCCAGTGGTATCATAAACACTCACTCGAGGGATCTCAATCTCTTCTGCAAAATAAATAGAACATTTTGGAGAGATAGGTTTGTATCACATGGAATACCACTTGTACGGAACAGTTTTCCACTTCAAATAAAACAAAGTACTTCTCTTACTCTCTTCATATGTAATTTGGATGAATGAATGGGTATCCACAAATTCACCCCTAATTTAACACCCCTATCCCTCATGGATAGGATAAACATGTGAATGTCCCAATATATCCTTGTTCAGCCTGTCACTGAGTTAGTTCCATACAAAATATAAGGTCTAAAAACTACCAAGAGAGTGTAAAGATAGGCTTATTAAGACCCTCCCAGAGCAATAGGCTAATACATAGCTATGAACCTATAAATAAATATGGAATATTCACTGCAAGATCTACTAATAAAACTTAAGTTCAAATACTTGGCCTACATAATGTGAAGAGACATGATTCACTAAAGAAGACACTAATGCTAGAAAAACTTGGAGGCTAAAGGTGAAGGGGTAGCAGAGGCTAAGATGAATAGACAGCATTAATGATGCATGTTGTCAATGGATGCAACTCTGACTGTGACCCAGGTGAATGGGGTTCAGATAGCAAACCCAGAACATGAGCAGCCTGGCAGAGGAGAGATAAGAGTGAAACTGCATAGTTTGCTATCCTCTCCTGGGGGAGTGGCTGACATGTGTGCACTTGGGAACCCACTGGATGGTTTGATTTCCCTGGTAGAGATTTGAGAATCTACCAGTCATGCTTTAAGAGTAGAGGTTGGGCTTCCTGAATAGAAATGTCCCTTGCAAACGCAAGGGGTCATCCTGCTCTGACATCCATTGCATATACCCTCCCAATTCTTTGTGAGGCGCATGCAGGAGACAGAGCAGAATATAAACATCCAAACTACCCCTGATGGCTGCCTAAATGATTGTTGCTATTGGTTGGATGTTGCTTCCAGTGATGGTCCAGCTGACCAGAAAAAGGTCAGATGGTTGGCAAGCCACAGATATAAAGATAACAATAAAAAGAAAAAATGAATAGGAATTTGCAAAATATTAAAAAAAAACACTGCTGACAAACAAGGCTGGTGTGCTTAAGTCCTTGAGGTCACAAAGAGCTGGATTCAACAAAATGACGAAACAACAGTAACTCTACCTGAAACAAATGCTATATCTAAAAATGCTTTCACTTTCTGCCTCCCAGGTAATCAGTCCATCACTGACTACCTTACTCCTTCATTCTCATTTAAACAATACAGGTATATCCTTTTAAACAATACAGTTATATGATTTTAAGCAATGTAGGCATATCCTTTGGTAAGTTTGCTTCTCTGATACATCTGCTACCTCCCTCCAGTGCTTTCTCTGTTTTCTCACATTCTGCAGAGCAAGTTAGGCAAGAGGCCTAGCTCCCCTTATGGTGCTTTCTCTTTCAGATGGACCACCTAACATTATTCTATTACCATATTCACCATATCCTTTTCTTCTACCTGCATGACAAAGGGTACGTGTTGATCATGAAGGGTGCACAATGTAAACCGAGAGGGAAAAGATCTATCCCCAATTGAGTGCTTAACTATTTTTGCTTCTAGATATATAATTATATTTATTACACAGAAATGAAATGCAGACACTGATTCAAAGATAAAAAGTATGGTTAACTATATAATTCATGTGCAGTCATTTTGAAGTATGCTTTGATTTTTAAAATGTAGATACATGAACTGAAACATGACCATACATAATTAATATCTTATTTTTGAATAATGACACAGTCACGTTTTGCAAGTTGTAACACTGATGTTGAAACAATCTGGGGGGGTGGTAGAAATACATTCAGTGGCATCATAGTTCATGACAATAGTTACAATTAACTTATCTTTGCTTAAGTCTGAGCTTATGTTTTGTAAATTATAGTGAAAATATATCACAGATGGTGTATATACAGTTCTGTTATGATAGGTATAGTAAATATGTGCTACGTGACTGGGAGGGGTTAAATAAAATTTAAATTATCTATTTGCTTATATTGACCTGAACATGGTATGCCTATTGTTATTAGTCTTTTGTAATGATTAATTATTTGATTACTTTGAATTTATAGATTTATTTTCAAATAAATTAGTATATATTTATATACACTTTAATTTATAATTGTAAATGTTCTGTTATACTACCCATTCTAGTTCCATTGCATAAGTTTATTAAGAAATATACCATTATTTTGATTTATTATAGATAAATACATGTATCTCATTTGTATTTAAACAAAATATTACTAATTGATATTAATAGGAAGCTATCTGTAATAATGTTAAGTACTAAAAACATATTTTGGCGGTAAAGAAGAAAAGTGGATAGAGAATTTGTGTAGATGATAGAGGGTAATTTGAATGATTATATCATCAAATCATGAATGTTATATTCCATGGTAGAGGTTGCAAATATATTTGTTATATTGCGTATTTCTTATTTCTTGTCCATAACAAAGAATGTTGAATTTAAATACTATTAGACATCTGGAAACAACCATTTAAATGTGCTAAACTTATTTCAGTTTAGAAATGACAATATTCTAATGTATCTCATTAAACATAAATAGATTAAATAATTCAATGAAGAGACGTGGCTTATTTAAGCATCTTAAAATGAATAAAGATGATATAGTATTTTTTACAAGAAATGCACCTAATAATGTTAATAAATTAGCATGTAAGCAATACTCAATGATAATATTCTGGAAGAAAGCATTAACTATTATTAAAGTGATTGATTATTTCACTGATAAAAATAGTATGATGGCATTAGTTGTACTTGAAATAGGTAAAAAAATGTTTACTTTTGTTAACATCTACTGGATCCCTGGAATTGGTTCCAAAATAGCAAAAAAAAAAAAAATTAGATCTTATAGCTCTGCATGCAAAAAGTGAAATCTTAATGGTGGGGATCTTAATTGTATAATTTCAAAAAAGGACATTTCTAAAGACGAGAAACCCAAAATAACTGCTACTGCTAAACAACTAAACAATTTTACTAATATGATGGATCTTAGAAATATTAGTGAATTAAAATTGGTAAACTCACTAAATTACACATTATTTCTACATATTTGGTACCCAAATGAATACTGATAAAGTATTCACTTCTAATGACTATATTCAAAAGTAAGACATGTATCAATAACATGTTTAATCTGTCTGACATAATGCCATTGTTTTTAAAATTAATCTAAAACCTAATGATTTAATTTATTGACAAATAATATCAGCATATATAGTCAAACTTAAAGGATTTAAAGAATAGTTTATAAATGAATTACAATTTTTATGGACACTAATAACAATGTGGAAGTCTCTAATGTTATCCCATATGACACATTAAAATCATATATTTATGGTAGAACTAAGAGTTGGTATTTATTGAAAAGAAAGGAATGGGATAGTGAACTAAGTGTACTTCAAATGAAGACCGATAGCTTAAAATTAAAATTAAACCCCCCTGATAGAGATACAGATGCAGAATTAAAAGCATTGAACCAAAAGTACAATGAAATTTTAAATCACAAAGCAGCAATAAACCTACCAAACTCAACTTACAGACTTATACAGTAAACCCTAAAAATATGCATAGAATAGCAATAAGATCAAAAACATTAAGTAATATTAATCACATTAAAGATATCCCATACCTAGCAAGCAATAAGCCCAAAAGAGTAACTAATTTGAAAGACACTTTAGAAGTTTTTAGAAGCTATTATAAAGAAATAAATAATAGTAATTTAACACTGGATAATAGTGATAGTACTGATAATTTCCTAAGAAATAATATAATGCATAAAGTTGCAAAAGAACAAAATGTTATCTTACATAGATCTATTACTATTAAGGAACTAAAGGAACAAATAAAATATGTACAAAATTATAAGGCTTCTGGTTTAGATGGCTTGATTTCAGGGCTATATAAAATAATCCCAGATAATATCCTAAAAACTTTAATAAATACATTTGATGAAGTCAAGAGTACATTAAATACTCGGCTTTCATGGAAATATGCTTTGATTTCCCCATTCATGACACCAGAAAAACATCATAATTTATGTTCTTCATATATACCTATTTCCTTACTAAATGTTGATTATAAAATTTTCATGGCCATTCTTTCTAAAAGAGTAAATAATATCATACGACATTTAATTAATGAAGAACAAACTGGGTTTTTATTGGGAAGAAGACTGCATGATAACATCTTTTGTCCTTAATAGACTAGCTAATAATAATAAAAAAGAGTTATCAATAATATCACTAGACAGTGATAAGGCATTTGATTCAATTAATTGGTTATATTTATGTAAAGTTCTCAATATATATATAACTTTTCTTTAAACTCTATAGGATTAATAATTAAATTATATAATCATACTTCTTGTTTTGTTAAAATTGGTTCTTTCCTTTCTCATTCATTTAAAATATCAAGGGGAACAAAGCAAGGATGTCCACTGCCTCTATTACTCTTTGCCTTATCTATAGAACCATTTGCAATGTATTTTTAGAAATAATAAGGAAATAAAAGTTTTTTTTGATCAATGACAATTGTAACTCCAAAATACAATTATTTGCAGAGATTTTACTATTAGTAACATTGACTTTTCATTAGAGAGTGTTATTAAATCAATAAATTATTTTGAAAAAAAAATCTGGATTTAAATTTAATCATAGGAAAATAGAAAAAATGCTAATAATTAAAAGAGTTACATCTAAAAAATACAACAAAATTAATTGGGGAAATAACTTAAATATCTAGGAGTAAATATAAAAACTAATTAGAGAGAAACAGTTGCACTAAATTATAAAAATCTAACTAATAATATTTCCAAACTTACTTAGACTTGGTATAGAGTCATTTTTTTTCAATGGAGGACAGACTTACATTAATAAAAATGATAATATTACCAAAAGTATTATATATGGCTCAATCATTAATATTTTTACCTCCCAAAAAATAATTAAGAGATTAAATACTATATTATTAAATTTTGTGTGGCATCCTCCTAGACCAAGAATATCTTATGATTGGCATTTTAGGAGTTGGGACGAAAATTATATTGGTTTACCTAATACTGATCTTTATATCAAATCTAATATTTTAACCCTTGTGCTAAATCCAACATATAGATCAAACTGGAAATGTTTACACAAAATAATGCTAGTTTCAGATATGGCAACTGAAACAGAAAACAAAACATAATGTTTCATCCAACGTAAATATACTATATTGGGTATTAAAAGAGTATTGTTTAAATAATGGAAACATTGCTAAACATACATCTGGAATTAGGCACATCTTATATAATTTCAAAATGGTAATGGAAAGCAATTACTTAGTTAAGAAATTATTGTTGTTACTTTCCCTGTAGTTCCTTCCATAGCCTGTTTGCAATCTTTTAATATAAATATAATATCTAATCTTGAGAAGAAGAAGAATTTAAAACGTTGATATCAATTCTTAGATGGAAACAAAATAAGTTCTGTAGAAAAAGATTTAGGTAAGTATAACGTAAACAATACAGATTGGCTAAATATTCAAATATTAAGAGAATTTACAAATAATAGTTTGCAATTATCATTAGTTATGAGCACTAACTCTATTCCAAAATATTAGAATTCTTTTTTCAGATTAATACCTTTAAATATAATAAGTCATATTTATCAATAATGTACAATATTTTAAGATCTGAATGTACAATTTTGATGAGTCTCATTGAGAATATTCCACAAAAATAAAAAAACATTTTCAGAGATTAATAAAAAGCTTTAGTTAAAGTTTGTAAGCAACTCCGTGTCATCCATTTATTGGAAAAATTTTACTTGGAAGTTTATTCTTAGAAGTTTTTTTAACACCAAGTAAAATATCACTTTTTTATAAGAAGAAAAAACTAAGATGTTGGAGAGGCAACTATAATTTAGAAGCATATTGGGCACATATGGTTCTAAAGTGCCAAAAGGTTGTTCTGTTTTGGGAAGAATTCAGAAATTTTTTTAAAGCCTTATGGTCAGACAAATATGATATATCAAATTCTTTAATTCTATTTAATGTACCAATTCCAGACTCTATTCCTATATTCAAGTACCTCTCTTATGGTCCATTTTGGCTATTGCCAGAAAGGTTATTACTTTAATTTGGAAAAGTGATAGTTCTCTCCCTTTCGCAGAATCAAATTGTCTAGCAAAACTTGTATGTAATAAAGAGTTACAAACCTTGCATAATGGAACTATAAATATTGTGCATAAAAATTATCTTGGCAAAAACTTAAATATTTATTGGAGAAATATTAATGTGGTTGCATAATATCAGTTTTGTTATGGACACTGTATATAGTTTTGTATGGTTTTCTTTATTGTTTATACATTTATTGTTTTATTTATCTGATTTCATTCCATTTAAAAATGATTTATTTTTCAAAAAAAGTCTGTGGGATATTTTAGTTAATTATTTTATGCAACTGACAGTGTTTTACCTTACTTGGTCATGGTTCTGACATAACTATGCTATTTACTCTGACTTGAAAAGGTGTTTTGTAATTTTCAGTAGAAAACACAGTTCTGAGTTGTTAAAATGATGCATGTTCATTTTTAAATAATTAAGTCTTAATTAAGTTAATGCATGCTTTTCTAATGGTTCTATTTCTAATTCCAACAGTAGTATTATCTTTAAAGAGCTGTTGACCAACGTCTTGTTTGGGAGATTCACATATTAAAAGTAAGTTAATGCAATGAAAGAATGTCATCACGTCCTAGAAGAAAAATAACTACATATTAATTTCATCTCTCCTGTCAACTACATCTACTAAGTGCATTTCAAAGAGGTCCATAGAATAGAAATAGAACTCATCCTGGTAATAAGGTTTCATTTTCAGATAGTGAAAGAGTGAAACTCTACAGTATTTCGGTAAAAAATGTATTGTACTAGTTGGTAAAAAGCTATGCCATGTGTAGCTTCAACTAGAGATATTACAGCATTTCATGTCGCTACACCTTTAGCATTCTGTGGTGTAAAGAATAAGGGTCTATATTAAATCAGCGAACGCTTAAAAAAGTGAATGCTGATTTATTGATCCCATGTAAGTGAAAGCTTACAATGCTGAACACTTGGAACAGTGATTTGTTTCCCCAAGGAAAAAAAAAATTGCTGTTCCACAAAAAAAAAAAAATAAAAAAATAGAAATAAAAACTTCAAAACATTACATAATGTGGGGGGATTTGCCCCCCACACCCCCCTACTTAAATATACCAACTTCGAGATCACACTACAGTGAGGAAAATGGCAAAGTAATGGAGACGGCCAAGCGATTTCCTTCCCAGGGAAAGAAATTGCTTATATGCCGTTTTGCTATTTTGCTGTTTCGTGCTTTCAAGTTCAATCAAGATGCATTCAAAGGATTGCCTCTCTGATTATATAATAGGAACCCAAGAATAATAGTTTAATAATTTTATTCCTGCAAATTTATACTGGCAGCACCACTGATGGCTTGATCATCATTTACCTCCCCCACCTCCCCCCTCACCTCACTGAATGCATAGTAAGTCTAGGATCTTATTATTAAGGAAAAAAATATAGCATATTACCATAGAAAAGCACCAGTGCCACGTTTAATTTTGGAAAATTACTTCAGAGACATATTGGTCTTTAGAAAACCAACAGTGACAGGTTTAATTTTGGAAAGCTACTTAAAAGGCCACGTTTTTTGACAAATTATTAAATGGAATTCAGGTAGCTAATCAGAAAGGGCTGCAGGCATATATCTTATTGTCTGTTAACTGTAAGGAAAGGGTAGTAAGGTGTAGAGTTTGCAAAATGCAAAAAACAGCAACAGTAGAAGCTTCTCTTTTATTGTCATAGTAGGATTGAGTGAGTGTGTGACAGCCATGACTGAGGAAAGATAAAGAGTCAGGTAATCCAATTAACTGGACTTCATAAAGGTTTTAGGGAAACTTATCCTAGTAACTTGGCAATTTTTGAAGCAATGTCTTTAATTTATCTAAAAATGCATATTTTGTTTCCAAATTATCTGTTATTGTTTCTTTCAGAAGATGAACTACAGTCATATGAATAATACACAGAAAATAAATCCCATGCTTTCACTAGTATCTTAAAGGATAACTACACCCTCCTTTGTAGTTCAAATCATTCCAGTTATTTTTCTTCATATAATATCACCAGGGTGTAGTTTAGTGGCCAGAAACCCTTTAATACCGTTCATTTATTTCATTTCCATCTTTTTTTTTTCTGTCACAGATTATGTAGGCCTTACTATCATTTTTCCTATTCACATTTCCATCTTTTTTTCTGTCACAGATTATGTAGGACTTACTATCATTTTTCCTATTCACATTTCATGTTTTTTTCAGAATAGAGACAGTCTTAGCACTTATGACATAAGGGAGACTACACTCTTTGTGTACATTTCCTCAT
Organism: Protopterus annectens; assembly: GCF_019279795.1. Classification (NCBI taxonomy): domain Eukaryota; kingdom Metazoa; phylum Chordata; order Ceratodontiformes; family Protopteridae; genus Protopterus; species Protopterus annectens. Next base: position 811,324,699 of record NC_056731.1, on the reverse strand, counting down.
CCAGAGCAACAAAAAGTATATGCAATAACAAAAGCTATTGCATTGGGCTGTATTTCTTTATTTATACGAGCTGCAAGTACATAATTTTCCAAGGAGTTATTTGTTGGAGAAATCAGGGGTGCAGATTCTTACCTGCATGTGACTTTAATTGAAATGGGATTTGTGGATCACTTTTTTGAAATCCTAATTACATTGAGTGGTGGATTGTTTTCTCAATGAGGTCATGAAAGTTTGGATGAAAAGAAGTTTCCCCTTAGCCCAAAGCTATTCAGCCTCTGAGTTAGTAAGTAAATATATTTAGAGATGCAAGGGGCTTGTTCCATGATTTTTTTTTTTTTTGTAAAATATTAATAATGTTTGTTGACTTTTTCAGTGCTATGTGTTCAATAAAATGCTTTTTGATGAGTTATGAAAAGCAAAGATCACTGGAACAATGAGCTGTATACTTTTGCTTTGGGTCCATACAGTGTTTCCATTATCCATGTAACTGCAAAAAACTAAAGATAACACAGAATACTAGAATTTGCTTAAATCTGCTTTACTGGGTCTATGAAGTTTACCTTAGTGCTGGTTTCTGTGACTGCTCTATGAAGTATTTGCCAGTCACACTTAATTGAGCAAGATGTATTACTGCTAACACTTACTTAAAAGGTTGCTGGCAATGGTATGTTAGCAAAAACTAAAAAAGGATACTGTAGTTTAACTTATTGTTTGAAAATTTAAAGACACCATGAAAGCCTTTTGAGAAGCTTAAATTTAGCGCAAATCTGTGCAATTCATTAAAGCAGAAATGTGGACAATTTTTAGAGAAAGTCTAAGAAGTAAGTCAGTAACTGACAACGTCATTTTAATTACATATGAGAACAAACCATCTAATTCATTGTATCTAGACTATATTCCGGGGACGCAAAATACATTGCAAGAGAAAAATGGAGAGACTGAAGAACAAAATCACAGTGCTGTGGTAATATGGGTCTATGTCAGATGAACGAATGTTCACTTACCTGAATTTCATTTACTCGAGATGACAACACCGAACTTTCATTTCAACAATTGTTCACATCACTGGAATTTTAATCCAGGAAAAGAGGCAGTTGGGCAACATTAAAAAAAAAAATACACTGAAGCATGTCAAACCCACCCAAGTGGGGGACTTTGACTCCCATAAACCCCAATGTGGGGGCTATAATCCCCCCTAACTATATATACCAACTCCAAGATCACACTAAAGTGGAGAAAAGGAAAAATTTTCCCACGTTGGCCAACTGCCTGTTTTCCCAGACTAGAATTCTGGTGATGTGAATGTTTGTTGAATTAAACATTCGGTGTTGTCTCTCAGGTAAGTGAAATTTGATTAAGTGGCATTTTATCTACTCAAGTAGACCCATATAAATAAATAAATAAATAAATATATATATATATATATATATATATATATATATATAGAGAGAGAGAGATGTGTGTGTGTGTGTGTGTGTGTGTGTGTGTGTGTGTGTGTGTGTGTGTGTGCGTGTGTGCGTGCGTGCGTGCGTGCGTGTGTGTGTGTGTGTGTGTGTGTGTGTGTGTGTGTTTATGGACTGTTTATAGATTATTTGTGTTTTATGTCATGGAAATGTTAATGAAGCTTAACAATTTGCAAGTCAGTTAAACAGTAATGCATGAGGAATTAAATTTGATATGAGGATTAATTTGTTTGAATTTTTTTTTTTGGTCTTAACATTTCCAGCTAGAAACATTGAAGGTAGAAAGGGTCAGACAATATGCACTAGATTACGTCAAACTCAGTTTATATATTTATTTATTTAGTGCACCCAATCAGTGCTCACCCATCCCATTTGATTCAGCCGGTTTACTATTAAAAGGTTGAAATTCATTTGGTCTAACATTCATTTGGTCGACTAATTAATTTTAAGTAGTTCAGTTGGTCGACAGACAGTGCTATCGACCTTCTGTCGACCTTATGTTGACAACAGGCAAGGATTTATCCTTGTCAGCACTGTTGTGCGATCCGGGAGTTGTAATATATAAGTAGTGGGGGTGTGGGGGTCAGAGGGGGGCACAGCCCTCCTGCAAAAACACTAGTGTTAGTTTGAGGTGTGTGTCAACCATTTAAATGTAGACATTTTGGCGTCAATATTATGACCTATCGATGTAATTATTTCGACTAAATGAACGTTGACCAAATGAATTTCAACCTTTTGTTAGTAAACCGTTTCAGCCTTTCCATTGGAGAGTATACCTGAATCAACGGGAGTACAACTAATAAAGTTGGCTGTGTTAAAACTGTAAGAGAAGTGGAAAGGAGATTAATGGAGTGTGGGCACTGAAAACCACTGAGGGAGGCTAGGCAAAAGATGTCTGATATACAAAAGGATAACAAAGCAATTATAACTGGTAAGGAAGTAAGACAGAATAAAAGTGGGAATTAAAGATAAGAAAGTGTTGTTTCACTGAGTTTCCAAATATACTGCATTTTCTGAGTAATGACTGTTGGTCTATTCTTTTATCAGATGATTATGTGAGGAAATGTCTGTCTCTTCTTCTTTTCTCCTTTAAATATGGTTAAACTTGTGAAAGATTTTCTCACTTAAAATGACACCCATGAGAGTGCAATATCCTGTCTTTGGGAGAAAAGGTATGTTTTATTGTGATTGGTATAATGTTAGTAAGTATGTTTTAAGAAGTGATTGAACAAAAATTAATGCAATGTTTTTAAACTGAAAGAATATATTTTTTGTCAGAGTAACATGATGGTTTATGATGTGTGTTCCATACTTGCTATACTAAAATGGTATATAGGACAAACTGAAAGGAAAGTTAATGCAATAATACAGAAACATATATCCAGTTCTTAGTATATTTCTGTGTTTGTTCTTATACCAAAAACCATACAATTATACAAAAAAGTGTCATAAAACAAACACTATCCACAGGAAGAAAGTTATGTGGCTAGTATGCATCCCACAAGTACAACATCAGACATATTAAAAATGAGTACTCATGGAACGGGGAAGGTTTGAGGTACACTGTGACTGTATCAGTTCATATTACTTGAGGGGTGATAAAATAAATAGTTTGAGTAAATCTGAAATGAGAATGAGATTACAATATAACATGCTGTGTCCAATGGCAAACATGCTGAAAAACATGTTTGTAATTCCATAGGAATGGTGTACTTGTGTTTTAAAATCATGTGATTAGAGTAATTACTGACTGATTGTATAATTGAAAAAATGTTTTATGGGTAGTTCTAATAATAACGTAAAATTGTTTTCTCCCTGAGAAAGCATCTTACTGAAGTTCTAGTGATTGCAACTAAATGGTATTTGTTTGCGATTTTTTTTTTATAATTATATGTTTTTGAAATAAGGACAAACCCAGAAATACATTAAGGCCTGGATTCCAAGATGAATGGAAAGCATCTCTCAAAACATGGACATCAAGCTATGAGTTATTTGACATCTTAAAAATAAACCATATTGCCAATGATACAACACCAAAAGTAGGATAAATGGAATAATGAAGTACCATGATGCTGTAGAAATGTAATGACTTGGATCATAGTATACAGAATATGGAGAATAATGAATAAACACAAGAACAGATAGCAGTGCATACCTAAACAGAAATGCAAGAAGGATATGGCATAGAGGTATAGTACTGAAACGATGGAGTGGACATCACAGAGGATGGACATATATTGACAGATGCTGATTGCATGATGCAGGGTAGGATATGACAACAGACTGATGTTATATAATAAGGGGGTTACTATAGATGGAAAAGAGATCAGGCCCTTGACAACAACCATCATATGAGGCCTGACATGTGAATGAAATAGCATCAAAACCAGATTTGTTGCCAATATAGAGAAATGATGATGATATTACTCTTACTGGACACTATCCTCAGATGGGTAGTGCATACGCTCAAACATCACAGCCTTGTAGATCTGCCAAAGCAGATGAAGAGCATCATCTAGACTCAGAGGAAAAAGGCTACTGCTCTCCCAAGATGCTCTGTCTGTCACCACCACAGTAATGGGTGTTGTGTACACCAGCTCATGCAATGCCACCCACACATGTGCAGTCACCACTTGTTGGGAGGACAATAATAATAATATGGATAAATTCAGAAACCAGGCCACCCAACACTCTCCCTTCACTTGTCCCACTGGTGATGGATCTCTAACTGGAAGGACACATATAGAACTCCATTTAATTTAAAATGGCATTGACTATTTTTAATAATACATTTTTGATTAAAAATGGATAACGTTTGGCATCTATAGATGCACCCTTCTGATGTTCTAGGTAGAACTATCTCTGCTAGCTGGTCCTAACACTGAAGCTGAGATGAAAAGATACACAGGTTGCAATGGATAAGTCCACATATGTGGGTGTCAGTGAAGTCATTCATACCTGGATATTAATAATTGTTATCGTAGCAGACTATAACTACATATCTTACAAACTGTATGTCATGCTAGACTAGGAAAAGCCATCCCACCTACTACCTTATGCATTCATTGTCAATATTTCAGCATATCCTAGGTATGTATATCTTAGATCTACACATATGAAATTGATGAATGACCATGATTTAGGCTTAGAATATCACTGTTCCTCCTAAAATACTTGACTTTTATATCTATGACTGTGATGTATGTCATTGGTTGATAATAAGAATTACATTTACATGCATATTTTACTTTAGATAATGCATGTCAAGTCAACTAGTCTTACTAAAAATAAGGTGGTTGCAGTTTCACAAATAAATACCCATGGACAATTAATTGAATCTCCAGTGTGGACCAATAACTTCAAACAATCACATATGATAGCAAACATAATACTGCAAAGCAACAAAATCAGCAAAACATATAGAAACACAATGACGATGGTTTACTAAACATTATCAAACATTTTTGTCCTTAAAAAAATTTAGATGCTTGCATTATTATACAACTTTAGCGAACAAACCAATGTAGACCACCACAATCCTTCGATAAAACACTAATTTAATATGACAAGGCAAAATTCAACAAGCAGTTTTTAACACAGATAAGCGCTTTCGGGCTCTGCCCTTCTTCAGATGAAATAAAAACAATCTTAGTCACATTTAAATACCTAATTCAAAACAGTTTCCAACCAATCAAAATTTATACTGCACCCTCCTATCTTTGAGGGCGGGTTTCATAGGAACAAATTCATTTAGTCCTGGTGTCCTATGAGCTAAAAGCTCAATTATCCACTTTGCTTCTTCTCTCTCAGTGGCATCTACTAGGCTACCCTTTCTTATACTAGGAAATACATTTGCAATAGCTCTAAATCTAAACTGATGGTCATTATTTACTTCTATATGTTTATAAAGTGCATTGTGCATATTTCTAGTTCTTATGCATGAAAGATGTTGCAGAATTCTAACTTTAAACATATTATTTGTTTTTTCCACGTAAAATGCTTTGCATTGCTGACACTCAGCTAAATAAATTATATTCTTTGTTCTACAATTGGCTTTTGCTTTAAAATGAAATAATTTCCCAGTTACTGGATGCTTAAAAACAATCTCTTTATTAATACAGTGACATGCTTTGCATAGCCCACATGGTTTTGTACCTACTTGACAAATGGAACTTTTCTTGTGGTTACTCTTTTCTTGTGTTAAAATGTCTTTCAGAATTTTATTTCTTCTAAATCCAAATTTGGGTTCTATCCCTACTATTTCTTTTATTTTATCATCAGATAAAAGTATATGCCAATTTTTCTTAATAATATCACATACACCATGTATATTGCTACTATACGTGAATGTCATTCAATTAAATGCAAATTTATGGCCATGTTGCTCTTCTGATGAAATTGTCTTTAATGAAGATACAGATTTTCTATGTATATTACCCTGACTTAATTCACTTACTATCAACCTCTCATTATAACCTCTATTTTTAAAAATATGTTCCATATTCATCAATTCTTCCTCAAAATCACTATCTTTAGTATAAAGCCTTGAGGCTCTACTTACCTGACCCCTTATTATATTCTTATATGTATGTCTGGGGTGCATACTATCATAAGTAAGTAAATTATTTTTCCAGCATTCTTTTCGAAACAAGGAAGTAACAAAGCCAGATCTTTCTTTTTTAATTCTGACATCCAGAAAATCTATAGCTTTATCTGAGCATGTGAGAGAAAACTTGAAAAAAGTTGTGGTATGTTCCAAATATTCTATGAAAAGTACTAGTTCTCTCTTTTCCCCTTCCCATAAAATAAAAACATCGTCCACAAAACGTCTATAAAGAAATAGATGCTTTTTCCATCTGTTTTGGCCCCCTAGCACAAAACATCTCTCCCAAAATGACAAAAAACAAATTTGCATATGTATTAGCACAGGGGGTGCCCATGGCTACCCCGTGTTTGTCTATATACATTGTCATTGCATATAAATACATTGTTAGATAAAACCAAATTCAAGCATTTTCTTGTTGTAAATAATTTCCTATCATCTGATTCACCCATTTCTTTGCATAGTTCACAAACAGCATTCATGCCATATTCATTTTCTATTACTGTAAACAAATTTACAACATCTAAGGTGACCATTAATACTTCTTTTCCACATATATCAACATTTTTTATGGCTTCCAAAAATTGTTGTGTATCTTTCAAAACTTCTATTATTCTTGTTGTATATGGTTTTAAAGTATATTCTAACCAAATAGATAAATTTTCAGTTACCCATTTTCTACCTGAGACTATCGGTCTCAGTGGGGGATCTTTATAATTTTTATGTAACTTGGGTAGTGCTTTGAAAATAGGTGTTACCGGATATTCTATTAATAGAAATTCATTAAGATCTTGGTCTATAGTATTGTTATCCAACATACATTTAATACTGTTATGAACTCCTATTATGATGTTGTTAAGTTCTAATGGACTAATTTTCAAGTAGGTATTACCTTCTATTAATAAATTATTTAATTTAAAATAATAATCATCCTTATTTAATATAACAACCGCTCCACCTTTATCTGCCTGTTTTATTATGATATTATCATTGTTCTGTAAATTTATTAATGCTTGTTTTTGTGTATTTGTTAAATTAAAATATTTCTGATCTTTACCTTCTTCCAAATATTTATATAAATCAGCTTCACATACTTTAAGAAACATTTGCTTGGTAGAATTGAGTGGTGGCATGAATGTACTAGGTTGTCTCAACATATGCTGTTTATTTTGCTGGTTAAATAAACTTTACAACATTACTTTTCTACCATAAAACATCATATCTATGACTATTTCATTAAAACAGCTTTCTCTACTTGGTACAAAGGACATACCTTTGTTTAAAACAAATAATTCATCATCATTAAGAACATAGTTAGATAAATTATAAACAATATTATCACCGGTCAATTTGATGTCCTTCACTTTTTTGCCCCTCTGCCTTCGCTGCTGGCTCTCTTCCATTCTCCTTTTTTCTTCATTGGAGCTGGCAGTTGGGCTAAAAAATGCTCACCCTGCTGCACTGCTTCATTTGTCTTGGGCCTTGCACCCAAGTCCTTAGATTGGGTAACTACTGCATTTGGAACAGCAGTTACTAAAGAAACGTTCGTTGTTTTTTCTGATTCAGAACGTTGTATAGTCCTCTCTCCCAGAGGTTCCGTAGTTAAATTTGAACTCACTATTTCCACCAAGTTACTTTGTTTAGACCTAACTAATTGTTCATTACTGTTGGTCAAACGAAAAGTCTCTTGTGCTCTTCGAGCGCTATTCAGCGTGGTTCTACCTCGCATCACTTCCGCATATGACGTGTTGGTCTCAGTTAAAGAGACATTGGAACGGATTTCTCCTCTTTCCTCTCTCGGCCATATGAAGATGTTACCGGTCGTGAAATCTTTATAGTCGCGCTGTAGCTTTTTTACTTTTGTTTGTTGTAACCTCTGGTCAGTCATTGAAAAAGCACAATATAGCTCGTCTAGTTTTTTACTGAATCTTTCTCCTTTAAATTCAGTCTCTAATTGCATTTGTAAAACACCCACTTCTGCTGTGAGTTTCTCTTCCTCTGGTGCAAAAAATTCCAGAAGTAATTTCATATATGAAAAGCCTGTATTTATGTTGATACGCTGCCATTTGGCTAGTAACTCTGGATAGTGTTCACCTTGTGAGGGCATACAAAACACCCTCATTCCTCTTGGTACTATGCCAAATTTTAAACAGGCTTCGAAATGATTTCTCTGCCATTGTAACTTTTTTAACTTATTAACTTTAAATGTAAAGTCTCTTATGATTTCTTCAAATTTTAAATCATTCCTTGTACTCACTTGATGCAATGTACATCTCTCAGGTGCTACATGTAGTTCTAAATTCAGCAACTGATTTCCTTGATTAGTTAGGTCTCTCTTTATAGAAAAGGTTCTCATTCCCATGGAAATAGCAGGTGAAGCATCAGATTCTTCCCTTATAGCAGTTTCTCAATGTTCCATTGTGTGTCAGTTCCCCAAATACAAAAGCAGCAGCAAAGAAAACAAATTGAGAAAACTGACTGAAGGTCCACAGAGTACAAAAAAATCTTTAGCGAACAAACCAATGTAGACCACCACAATCCTTCGATAAAACACTAATTTAATATGACAAGGAAAAATTCAACAAGCAGTTTTTAACACAGATAAGCGCTTTCAGGCTCTGCCCTTCTTCAGATGAAATAAAAACAATCTTAGTCATATTTAAATACCTAATTCAAAACAGTTTCCAACCAATCAAAATTTATACTGCACCCTCCTATCTTTGAGGGCGGGTTTCATAGGAACAAATTCATTTAGTCCTGGTGTCCTATGAGCTAAAAGCTCAATTATCCACTTTGCTTCTTCTCTCTCAGTGGCATCTACTAGGCTACCCTTTCTTATACTAGGAAATACATTTGCAATAGCTCTAAATCTAAACTGATGGTCATTATTTACTTCTATATGTTTATAAAGTGCATTGTGCATATTTCTAGTTCTTATGCATGAAAGATGTTGCAGAATTCTAACTTTAAACATATTATTTGTTTTTCCCACGTAAAATGCTTTGCATTGCTGACACTCAGCTAAATAAATTATATTCTTTGTTCTACAATTGGCTTTTGCTTTAAAATGAAATAATTTCCCAGTTACTGGATGCTTAAAAACAATCTCTTTATTAATACAGTGACATGCTTTGCATAGCCCACATGGTTTTGTACCTACTTGACAAATGGAACTTTTCTTGTGGTTACTCTTTTCTTGTGTTAAAATGTCTTACAGATTTTTAGTTTTTCAGTTTAGATTTAGAGCTATTGCAAATGTATTTCCTAGTATAAGAAAGGGTAGCCTAGTAGATGCCACTGAGAGAGAAGAAGCAAAGTGGATAATTGAGCTTTTAGCTCATAGGACACCAGGACTAAATGAATTTGTTCATATGAAACCCGCCCTCAAAGATAGGAGAGTGCAGTATAAATTTTGATTGGTTGGAAACTGTTTTGAGTTGGGTATTTAAATGTGACTAAGATTGTTTTATTTCATCTGAAGAAGGGCAGAGCCTGAAAGCGCTTATCTGTGTTAAAAACTGCTTGTTGAATTTTGCCTTGTCATATTAAATTAGTGTTTTATCGAAGGATTGTGGTGGTCTACATTGGTTTGTTCGCTAAAGATTTTTTTGTACTCTGTGGACCTTCAGTCAGTTTTCTCAATTTGTTTTCTTTGCTGCTGCTTTTGTATTTGGGGAACTGACACAATGGAACATTGAGAAACTGCTATAAGGGAAGAATCTGATGCTTCACCTGCTATTTCCATGGGAATGAGAACCTTTTCTATAAAGAGAGACCTAACTAATCAAGGAAATCCGTTGCTGAATTTAGAACTACATGTAGCACCTGAGAGATGTACATTGCATCAAGTGAGTACAAGTAATGATTTAAAATTTGATGAAATCATAAGAGACTTTACATTTAAAGTTAATAAGTTAAAAAAGTTACAATGGCAGAGAAATCATTTTGAAGCCTGTTTAAAATTTGGCATAGTACCAAGAGGAATGAGGGTGTTTTGTATGCCCTCACAAGGTGAACACTATCCAGAGTTACTAGCCAAATGGCAGCGTATCAACATAAATACAGGCTTTTCATATATGAAATTACTTCTGGAATTTTTTGCACCAGAGGAAGAGAAACTCACAGCAGAAGTGGGTGTTTTACAAATGTAATTAGAGACTGAATTTAAAGGAGAAAGATTCACTAAAAAACTAGACGAGCTATATTGGGCTTTTTCAATGACTGACCAGAGGTTACAACAAACAAAAGTAAAAAAGCTACAGTGCGACTATAAAGATTTCACGACCGGTAACATCGTCATATGGCCGAGAGAGGAAAGAGGAGAAATATGTTCCAATGTCTCTTTAACTGAGACCAACACATCATATGCGGAAGTGATGCGAGGTAGAACCACGCTGAATAGCGCTCGAAGAGCGCAAGAGACTTTTCGTTTGACCAATAGTAATGAACAATTAGGTCTAAACAAAGTAACTTGGTGGAAATACTGAGTTCAAATTTAACTACGGAACCCCTGGGAGAGAGGACTGGGAGAGAGAATAGCGCTCGAAGAGCGCAAGAGACTTTTCGTTTGACCAATAGTAATGAACAATTAGGTCTAAACAAAGTAACTTGGTGGAAATACTGAGTTCAAATTTAACTACGGAACCCCTGGGAGAGAGGACTATACAATGTTCTGAATCAAAAGAAACAACGAACGTTTCTTTAGTAACTGCTGTTCCAAATGCAGTAGTTACCCAATCTAAGGACTTGGGTGCAAGGCCCAAGACAAATGAAGCAGTGCAGCAGGGTGAGCATTTTTTAGCCCAACTGCCAGCTCCAATGAAGAAAAAAGGAGAATGGAAGAGAGCCAGCAGCGAAGGCAGAGGGGCAAAAAAGAGAAGGACATCAAATTGACTGGTGATAATATTGTTTATAATTTATCTAACTATGTTCTTAATGATGATGAATTATTTGTTTTAAACAAAGGTATGTCCTTCGTACCAAGTAGAGAAAGCTGTTTTAATGAAATAGTCATGGATATGATGTTTTATGGTAGAAAAGTAATGTTGTAAAGTTTATTTAACCAGCAAAATAGACAGCATGTGTTGAGACAACCTAGTACATTCATGCCACCACTCAATTCTACCATGCAAATGTTTCTTAAAGTATGTGAAGCTGATTTATATAAATATTTGGAAGAAGGTAAAAATCAGAAATATTTTAATTTAACAAATACACAAAAACAAGCATTAATAAATTTACAGAACAATGATAATATCATAATAAAACAGGCAGATAAAGGTGGAGTGGTTGTTAAATTAAATAAGGATGATTATTATTTTAAATTAAATAATTTATTAATAGAAGGTAATACCTACTTGAAAATTAGTCCATTAGAACTTAACAACATCATAATAGGAGTTCATAACAGTATTAAATGTATGTTGGATAACAATACTATAGAACAAGATCTTAGTGAATTTCTATTAATAGAATACCCGGTAACACCTATTTTCAAAGCACTACCCAAGTTACATAAAAAGTATAAAGATCCCCCACTGAGACCGATAGTCTCAGGTAGAAAATGGGTAACTGAAAATGTATCTATTTGGTTAGAATATACTTTAAAACCATATACAACAAGAATAATAGAAATTTTGAAAGATACACAACAATTTTTGGAAGCCATAAAAAATGTTGATATATGTGGAAAAGAAGTATTAATGGTCACCTTAGATGTTGTAAATTTGTTTACAGTGATAGAAAATGAATATGGCATGAATGCTGTTTGTGAACTATGCAAAGAAATGGGTGAATCAGATGATAGGAAATTATTTACAATAAGAAAATGCTTGAATTTGGTTTTATCTAACAATGTATTTATATGCAATGACAATGTATATAGACAAACACGGGGTAGCCATGGGCACCCCCTGTGCTAATACATATGCAAATTTTTTTTTATCATTTTGGGAGAGATGTTTTGTGCTAGGGGGCCAAAACAGATGGAAAAAGCATCTATTTCTTTATAGATGTTTTGTGGATGATGTTTTTATTTTATGGGAAGGGGAAAAGAGAGAACTAGTACTTTTCATAGAATATTTGGAACATACCACAACTTTTTTCAAATTTTCTCTCACATGCTCAGATGAAGCTATAGATTTTCTGGATGTCAGAATTAAAAAAGAAAGATCTGTTACTTCCTTGTTTCGAAAAGAATGCTGGAAAAATAATTTACTTACTTATGATAGTATGCACCCCAGACATACATATAAGAATATAATAAGGGGTCAGGTAAGTAGAGCCTCAAGGCTTTATACTAAATATAATGATTTTGAGGAAGAATTGATGAATATGGAACATATTTTTAAAAATAGAGATTATAATGAGAGGTTGATAGTAAGTGAATTAAGTCAGGGTAATATACATAGAAAATCTGTATCTTCATTAAAGACAATTTCATCAGAAGAGCAACATGGCCATAAATTTGCATTTAATAGAATGACATTCACGTATAGTAGTAATATACATGGTGTATGTGATATTATTAAGAAAAATTGGCATATACTTTTATCTGATGATAAAATAAAAGAAATAGTAGGGATAGACCCCAAATTTGGATTTAGAAGAAATAAAAATCTGAAAGACATTTTAACACAAGAAAAGAGTAACCACAAGAAAAGTTCCATTTGTCAAGTAGGTACAAAACCATGTGGGCTATGCAAAGCATGTCACTGTATTAATAAAGAGATTGTTTTTAAGCATCCAGTAACAGGGAAATTATTTCATTTTAAAGCAAAAGCCAATTGTAGAACAAAGAATATAATTTATTTAGCTGAGTGTCAGCAATGCAAAGCATTTTACGTGGGAAAAACAAATAATATGTTTAAAGTTAGAATACTGCAACATCTTTCATGCATAAGAACTAGAAATATGCACAATGCACTTTATAAACATATAGAAGTAAATAATGACCATCAGTTTAGATTTAGAGCTATTGCAAATGTATTTCCTAGTATAAGAAAGGGTAGCCTAGTAGATGCCACTGAGAGAGAAGAAGCAAAGTGGATAATTGAGCTTTTAGCTCATAGGACACCAGGACTAAATGAATTTGTTCCTATGAAACCCGCCCTCAAAGATAGGAGGGTGCAGTATAAATTTTGATTGGTTGGAAACTGTTTTGAATTAGGTATTTAAATGTGACTAAGATTGTTTTTATTTCATCTGAAGAAGGGCAGAGCCCGAAAGCGCTTATCTGTGTTAAAAACTGCTTGTTGAATTTTGCCTTGTCATATTAAATTAGTGTTTTATCGAAGGATTGTGGTGGTCTACATTGGTTTGTTCGCTAAAGATTCTTTTGTTCTCTGTGGACCTTCAGTCAGTTTTCTCAATTTGTTTTCTTTGCTATTATTATACAACTGACATGTCATTTTGGTATTGTCTCAGTTGACTTTGACTCTCTTCTAACAACAAAGTATTCCTCTAAGCAGCCCCTCTGGGATTTTGTTGAGCATGGTGAATTACTTGAAAACAACATCTAACATTTGGCTGCCTTCTTTATCATGTCTAGCCAGTATATTATTAGGTAGGGCATTATTAAGACACCATTTTTTGCATTTAATTTAAATTCACTGCAGTTCATATATGTATATATTGTTTTTCCTCCATAAAACTTCCCACTTAAGCATTTAACTTCCTCCATAAAACTTTCCACATAAGCACTCTTACAATTAGAATAAGTCTTAAGAAATTGTTCCTTGGGGATACTATTCTTAACAGAGTCAAGATGGCAGGTTTTAAATTGCATAACTAGCAAAATGTCATTATAGCTAAATTATGTGTTGCACTCTCTTCTAATGAATCATTTCCTGAAGTCAAAAAGCAGGTTTATAAGAGAAAATTACATCCAAGAAGCAATGCACCTAATCTGCAGAAAATACTCAAAATTACATAAGCCTGCAGTTATGTAAGGAGAGCTTCCATCTGAAATAGTTGTGTCTGTGTCTGAGTAGAGACCTAGTTGCCTCAGCATTGGGTGGGGTGACAGACTATACAATTTCGAACATCTCTTCTTCTCTTTGGAGGAGGGTGTAAGGATACTCCTGCCACGTCATGGCTTCAGGTAGAGATCTGGGATTCTATCTCAGGTAGGAAAGGAGAGGAGGTTCTAGTTCACAAAATAAAATGAACTGTGTGCAAATTAGCAGAGGTTATATGTATATGTATATGTATATGGCCACATGGACATGTCAATTCTATTGACATTATATGGCATATATTTGTCGGGGGTGTAAGTGTAAGACAAAGAAGGAAAAATCCTTCCCCACCATCATGGTTATAACATGCCACTGTTTCTTATCTCCTGTCAGACATGCTATGATAATTAAGTGGACTACTGGGACATGGCACTCAGAAAACAAGATGTTGCTAAAAGACAAGTGGATACATCATCTATTAGAAATAAGAACCATGGTAGAACTGATAACACAGGTGGGTGGGAAGTGCATATTCAGGGTACCTAATCTGGGAACTATTTAGATTTAGTTCCATTAATTATTAAGGAAGCTTCTGAGGAGCTGGGAGAATAAGTTGGAAGCTGAAATCATGCTTCACTGTCATTCAAGATGCTTCCAGATTGTTTTGGAAGCATGGGAAGTAACACCTTTTACTGGACGAGCATCCTATAATGAAGTCATATGTGAAATGGAAGAATATAATGTCAGACTGTTAATGAGTGGCAGTATTTATGCAGTTGCACTTGTGCTAAAGTTGGGATGAAAGTGTGCAGCCAACGAAAGAATCAATGGAAGAAGCATGTATTATGGATGAAGTGGGATGCTAGTTAGAGAAGAATAAGGCTTTGCATTAAGTTAAGCAAATATTTCAGTTTTAGTGAAAACAAACCCTTAGGCTGAGGGAGGGAGCCGTATAAGCAATAATTATGCTAGTCCTGTGGCTTGATACACGTCGACTTCTTTATTGGTTTTGTAAAGCAGTACAATGAAATGTGAGAAGCGCTCCTTGGGATAAAATACTTAATAAAGATAGAGCCGGTTCTAAAATGTAGAGAGACAGTGATTTATAAATGTTCCTGTAGATTAAGAAACCTTCATTCCTCTGTCTTCTGTTCCTAAATGAGGACTGACTTTCTACAAAATGGAATGAGCATTAATAAACAGGATGAGGAAGCTGAGAGAGACATTTTACAGCTCTGTGGTAAGGTCTGCTTATTTTAATCAAAGTAGTGTTTGTGCTTTCCTTATAGAACTTCTGCACAATCCTCCACAATGAAGGATGTGGTTTAGTCCAGTTTCATAATTGCCCTTTTTAATTCTGTTCAGAATATGGTTCAAATATTTTTATTAGGGACAGTACTAAGATAAAATCTTCACTGTTTATATATACATTTCAGATCATTTATTCAAAAAACTGGACACTAAACTCATAAAGATATTTTGATGCAGCAAAACAGAAGGTCCATGGCAAAATAAGTTGTGATATGGCAATATCAGGATGCAATAGAAAAAGAAAGAATAGAACAGGTAAGTCTGTGGAGTTGGCATTGAATATAAATGAGGAGTTTAGTAATCAGACAAGAAGGAGAAATTCAAAACTTGAACAGGAGTGCAGGAACTGGCGAGAGTAATCAGAATGAAAGAATGACTTGATGGATAAATAATATCTTTCAGCCATCTGATACACTGAGGAGGAAGTATGGAAATTAAGCAGGCAGTGTAAGTAATGAAACAGGAGGTAAAACAGCAGTTATGAATGAGATGAATATAACAGTGACAGGCTGGAGTATCATTGTATCTAAGCTGGAAAGGACAGATTTACTGACAGTTGTTACGTACATAAACATAAAAAAAAAAATAAAAGATCATGGGAGAGACTCACTGACTTTATTCAAAACTGTAGAAAGAGCACACTCCCATAGATGGTATTGAACAAGACAGTTGGTGAGAAGGAATACATTAAAAAGTTCAACTTTACAATGTCTGTGCTACTCTGTGGTTCACCTTAGGAGACAGAGAAGACAACCAACACACTAAAGTACAAATTTGAGATTACGGGGGTATGAAGTGGAGACACTGAGGGAAATTGTAGCGACTGAGGTAGGGTAATGGAAGAAAAGTAAGGGAAGCAACTAGCTGTGGAGCAGATTTATAGACAGTATGGTAGGACAATAGAGACTGTAGAAAAAGGGATGAAAAGAAGTACAGTGGTATGTCTAGGGAGGTGACAAAAGAGAGTGGGGTTTATTTATTTAGCAATTAGTTTGCTTATTATTTGCTAGCAAAGTTAATGGTCTGGAATGTGGATCCTTTCTGCCAACAACCCAGGCCACAAGGGCAAGAGTAAATACAGTACAGACAGTTTTACTGTAGCCAGTCAACCCATATTTTTTGAATGGAAAGTGGAGTACCCCCCCCCCAAAAAAAAAAAAAACATACAGACATGAGGGGAGCATGTTGTCTCCCCAGAGACAGGTAGCAGAGATCAGCACTGGATCCTAAGCTATAAAGCAATGTGAGCCACCATGTTAGTCACATAAGAAATGGATGTGGGGAAAAAGAAAGCAAAGAACTCACAGAGGCTCAGAAGAGGAGGGCAACTAAAGATATTAGAATAGCAAAAGCTACTGTAGAAAAAGAACTAGCAGAGGAAGAAAGGTAAAGGAACAAATGATTTTTCTAGAACAGAGCTAAAAGGAAATGTTGTAAGACAAATCTAATCAACCTAATCAAAGGAGGAAGAAGATAACAGAGAACAAGCAACAAGTGGAACTGCTAAATATCTTCTCACCTCCATTTTAATGAGAGAGTCAAAGGGAAAAATATCAGTCTAGGAAGAAAAGACAGAATAAGTTGGTGACGCATGTGCAGGTAGGGCAATATTTCTGAGAAAGATAAAGTAGGAAATTGTCAGCTGAATTATTTACCTCACTAAATCCTCAGACATCTTGCTGGGGTACTACAAAACCCTTTAACAATTGCTCAATAGTCCTCTTGTCAGAAGGTATATACCAGAAAAATGAAGGAAAATTGTAATCGTCCAATAAAGAAGACACCCAGACCATCACTGGAAACTATAGAGTTTTTGTCCTGACCTCTCTGGTTGATAAAGTATTGGAAAAAATTTTAAGGGAAAGGTTGGTGATATTTCTGGACTATATTCAGCTCTAAGACATGATCCAGCATGCACCTACAGCTAAGTTCAGGCTACTTTATTATGATTCATTTCTATTACTGGGTCATTGCAAAACTAGAAATGCCATCCCAGTTAAAGCAGTCAATTTGAATTTCAGTAAGTTAGCTGCTTTGGTCCCATACAAAAAAAACTATTGCATAAGATCACAGTAGTGGAGTTAGTCAAGGAAAAGATAAATGACTCTAGAAGGGAGAACACAAGGTGGGAGGTGTTGCTCAGTTCAGAAGAGTGGCTACTTACCGCAGGGCCTAAGGGTCAGGGCTCAGATACAGAAAAAAGAGATGATGACAGACAATGAACCTGCTTGTGGAGTGACACCAATATAGAATCATTAGTGGATGGTGGAGGACAAAGCCCAGGGAGTAATCTAGAAAAGTTGTTAAAATGGATGAAGATATGGGAAATAATATTCAACAGAAGCAAATGGAAGGTGCTGTATTTGGGATAAAGTAACCTGCAGATGACGTACAGGCCATGTAGTGGGAGCAGTGCTCAAATAGAAGAACCAGAAAAATGTTGGAAGTGGTAAATGCACTTCTGTATGATCAGATACAGAAGGACACAGCTACAGCTAAACCCAGTAGGATTCTCAGTTGCTTCCTTACAAGAATATATTCCAGGAACCAGGAAGTCATTGTTAAAAAGGGAATAATGAAAAGGAGAAGGTTGATTAAGGGGATATAAGTGCTAGAAAATGAGGATACATTCATAAAACTGTGACTTATCATGCTGGAGACCTCGACATATAAGAAGAAAATGAGCTGAATTCACAAAGTCATCAGAGGTGTCTGTGCCATAGGCAATGGAAATTCAGAAGTACTGGGGAGAGACTGAGAGGATATTAGCTGCAAACAGAATAAGAGGATTGTAACTGGATCTGAAGAAGTTCTACTTCATAAAGGCAGTGAAGGATGTATAGAATGCACTGCTGGATTTAGTGATGAATTACAAATCCACGTGTACATTTAAAAGGGCATGGGGCAAATAGAGGGAAAGGGGGGGAGATAAGCAACAAGGAGAGCTGTCAGCTGTAACCAGTATAGTGCAGCCGGAGTATTTAGTCACATTGTCATCTTCAGTCAGCAGTCGTGCGAACAAATGTGCACAGTGTATGTACTTAACAGATTTAACATTGCAATGTATGGCCCAGCAAGCTTTTATTTTCAGCACATTTAATAATAAATCTCCATCAAGTAAAACTATATATGGTCTGTTCCTGTAAATAATGTGTGAAGGGACCTGCAAAATATAATTTTGGTCACACAAGCAGGTTTGAAGTGTTGCGTGCTGACCAGATTTTCATCACATGCTTGTGGGTACTGTTAAGAATCAGACATCTAGCTTCATGGCTTCAGCACCTTGTGGGTACTGCTGAGCATTGATTTGGTTTCATGCCTTTAGCTCTTTGGGCATACAGTAATATCTGTTCAGTGCATATCCCTTCATATGTTGCAGTACTTATAAACTACATTCAGTCTATTAAAAATTGTAAAAAAGTCAAGTACATATGTATTAATTTATTTTTACTCAAAGTACGCTAAAATATTTTCTATTATCTGAATTAAGAAGGTGTCATTATTATTAACATAGGCGACTTCAACTACCCCTCCATTAACTGGGAAAATTACTCATGTACCAATAGACTTGCACAATGTTTCCTGGAATTCATTAATTCCAATGCCCTGGACCAGCTCGTTCTTACCCCCACTAGAGGTAGCAACATCCTTGACCTGGTCATTGCTAACATGGGCAACCATTGCTCTACATCAATAGTCAACTCCTCCCTGGTTAGATTCGACCACAAACTAATCACCTTGGAAATCCACATCTCTCCCACCCCCCCTGCAAAAGTAACCAACATGAAAAATGTCTCCAAAGCTAACTTTGGGCTCCTAAAAACAGAGGTGGATAACTTCATGGCACCCATGCAAATGGAGAATAGTTGCATGACCGCCGAATCATACACCAATGCACTGTACGAACACGTACACAAATGCATGGATCTCACCTTACCCAATAAAACCAAGACACTCCCATCCAAAAAAAGGAAGCCAATCTGGTGGTCCCCAGCCATAAACAAACTCTACAACAGAAGGACAAAACTGATGCGGAATAAGGTGAAGTCCCAAGACTGGAAAAAAACCCTTATCAGCCTCAACAAAACGTTGAGTTCCCCTCATCAAATCCTATAAAGCTAGCTATGAAAACAGAATTGCAGCAAATAGTAAAGACAACCACAAGACCTTCTATAGTTATGTAAAGAATGTCCACGGCAATACCCAGATTTGTTCTGAGCTACTGCACAATGGTACCTCCTATACCGAGCCAACAGATATTGGCAATATACTGGCTGACAGATTCAGTGCCAACTTTAGCCCCCCCCCCCCAAAGGACCAGTCAAAATACCAGTAGATTGCCAGGCACCCAGTATTACTGCTGCACAGGTTAAAACAGCACTGTCCAAGGCCAAGAATACAGCTTCTATGGGACCTGACAATATCCCTGGCTGTGTTCTACATGAACTACAGAGTGAAATATCACCTCACCTGTGTGCCCTGTTGAATCACAGCCTCACCTCAGGCTTTGTCCCTACCAAATGGCACACTGCTACAGTCATCCCTCTCCACAAACGAGGAGCAACTACAGACCCTGGCAACTATTCCCCCATTAGCCTGATGAGTCTGATATGCAAAGCTATGGAATGCATCATCATGGACCTAATAAATAAGGATATAGGGAATCTCCAAACTCTGGATCCCACACAGTTTGGTTTTGTGAAGGGCAGATCATGCCTGCTCAACTTGGTCAACTTCGAGTCAGTCACCAGAGCTGTGGATGAAGGCAAGGTGGTTCATACAGCCTACCTTGATCTGTCCAAGGCCTTTGATACTATTCCCCACTCAGGAATCATAGAAAAACTAAGCTAGGCATCAACCCTTTTATCACTAGGTGGTAGTTAAATCAAACCACTATTCCATGGCTAGATAGAATTTACTTTCCACAAATTTCCCGTTGGAGAAAATAACTTCAAAAAAACTTTTTTAAAATTTAACTAAGGTTTAATATTGAGGCATAAAAACCATGAACTATTCAGAAACTCTTCCAAAAATTGATACAATCAGCAATTACAAGAGGCCTTCTACCGCTGTAAAACCTTTTAAAATAAGCGTAAGGCCCAAAAACTGAGACAACTGTATCAGACAAACCCTTCGGTACTGGTGAGCCACTCAGTAATGTCCTAGAATGCTTCACGTGTATGCTGAAACTTTCAGCATTGTACACTAGAGTTATTTCTTTCAAACGTAAGTAAAAAATAGGGAAGGATACTAAACACTTTCATAATATAACATTAAAGGAAAGACAAGCTTTGGTCAACCTATAGCACAATGAGGAAATAGTATTAAAACCTACTGACAAAGGGGGAACCATTGCCATTCTTTCATCTGAATGGTATAGAAATAAAATGCAAGAAATGTTGAGTGATACAACAACTTATTTGCAAGTTAATTCACGTAAATTAGAAGCGTATATAAAAAAGACCCAGGATCAACTCTATAATATGCTGATAGAAGGCAGTATAAGTATCGACCAATACAATTTTTTCAATGTTATTCATTCTACTATTCCGTCCATCAGCGGACTTCCCAAGATACATAAAAACCTAATGGAACCACCCCTACGCCCCATTGTGGCTGGGCAAGGGTGGATTACGGAATTTATGTTCATGTTTGTGGAGAAAGAATTGAAAGAAATTTTGTTAAGTATTCCTAGTGTCCTAAGGGACACAGATGATTTTTTGATGAAACTAAAAGCAGTTATGGACTCATTGACGGATAAAGCTGACTAACTGCTAACTACGATGGATGTTGCAAGTCTATTTACCTCAATACCCAATGAATATGGGATTGAAGCTGTTAGGAGAGTAACTGGGTAGGAAGGCACTAACAAGAATAATGCTAACCTCATTTTCTCTCTTTTAGAAATGGTTCTAGATACAAATTTCTTTATTTATGGACCATCACTTTAATGGCAATGCTGGGGAGTTGCTATGGGCACCCCCTGTGCTAATAGTTATGTGAACATTGTTCTATCAGACTGGGAAAAGAAATATATTCTAAGTATCACAAATCCATGGTTTGATCAAGTGAAATGTTATGGTTGCTTTGTGGATGACCTTTTCCTGCTTTGGGAAGGAGATGAAATCCAATTTCTGTCATTTATGCAGTATCTAAATGAAACAACATCATTTTTAAGATTTACAAGTCAATATTCACGTGACCTTGTGAACTTTTTGGATGTTAGCATCTCACTTAATAGAGAAGGAGTGATAGAGACCTCACTTTATAGAAAATCTACCTGGAGAAATCATTATCTCCATAAGAACAGCATGCATCCAAGGCACATTTGAGCTATCTAGAATTATAAAGAGATGTACACAAGAAGTTACTATTGAGCAAGAGATGGCTGACTTAAAAGAACATTTGCAGGCATGAGGCTATTTTAAAAAAGACACAGACCCCACAGTGAATAGATTTCTAAGAAATCGATCACAGAATTCAGAAACAACTTTGGTTGAGAAGGAACATGGAACATCTCCTATGCGATTAATGATCACTTACAGCACTGATAATAGACAGGTTAAAGACATTATTCATAAGTATTGGCCAATTTTGACACAAGATGTGAAGCTTCGGGCTATAGTAGGTGATAAACCATATTTCAGCTACAAAAATAAGAAAAATATTAAGCGACTCTTGTGTATGAAAGATGGATTTCCTAAATCTAAAATAGTGGGACGCAAAGGTACCTTCCAATGCGGAAATTGCTCCGCCTGTGAATATATTGATAACAGTAATGTCTTTAAACATCCAAGTATGGACAGAGACTTCATCTTTAATTGTAAAGCTACCTGTACCTCTCAAAATGTAGTTTACCTCGCCACTTGCAAAAATTGTACGTCGTTTTATGTTGGTAAAACCAACCAAATGTTTAAAAAGAGACTGTTACAACATCTAAGTGACATACGTAGAGAAGACACTCATAATGTTTTAGCGATACATATTTCCAAATTTCCCACTCATAGCTTTTTATTTAAAGTTATTGAGAAGGTGCATGAAGGAAATAGAAGAGGTGATTTATGTAATAAAATGGAACTATGTGAAACAAAATGGATAGTGAATTTGCGAGTAGATCGCTCTCCGATCATGTGTTTGTCTGATTATATGACTAGGTAATTGTAAAATACAAAAGGTATTTCTCTTTTGGAAACATATTGTACATTTAATTTGTAAACCCATACGTGTTCTGCTCAACATCGGAAACGCATGTCAAGACACTGTATTCAGAGCTCATCAACAACCAGGTTGACGTTGTTTGCCCGTTAAAAGGAGAGTTAAAAAATAAAAGAAATTCTGGATGATGTGAAACCTTTTCTCCTATCACATGGAATAAAAATGTACAAATACATGTAGGGTGCACATGCAGTCATTGAGCCCTAAAGACAGCCGAAAGGATGCGATCGTCAATGATCGCCATCCTAGAAACAGCTGTTCAGTAGTACGCGGTTTCTTTTAAAAGCGGCATGTACTGCTTTGAGAAGGAATCATTGACAACGGGAACAATCGTTGTATATAAATTCATGTCTGTTTTATTTTACAAATTGAGTAAACATGTAATGTTAAGCCTGAGCCCCATCCGAAAGGTTGTATTTTCCAAGCACTTTGGAAAGAAAAAAAAATGTACATAGCCATTTTCATGTGATATCACTCGTATGTGATTGCACTAGCCCCTTAGAGAAGAAAAATCCATTTGAATAAAGAAAGTGTCAACGATGCGACAGTGTTAAGTTGGCATTCAATGACATCGTGATTTCTACTGTCAGAGGTCTTTCACAGCAATAGTTAGAAATGAAAACATTCTGTCTGAAGAGATCTGTTACTGTTTTTCTCCCTGTGTAAGTTATCGGGAGAACAGTTTCAGAGCGACTATTCAGCTGCAATCTAGTTCTTGCACTTATTTGTTAACCACATTATTGACAGAGTGAATAAAGTTAATGCAGTTAATTTCTTTCTTTTACAATTCATTATTTAAACAGATTACGAGAATTTCCGGAAAATAGATATGTCAAGAAAGTGGATTACAGCTGAAGGATCGTGTTGACACTTGTTGCCCCGATAACGGAAAAGTACCAATTTAGCTTTCAGACAACTCAGAGATGTTCACAATATAATATGTAATATATAATATACTTTATAACACATAATATATAATATATAGACAAAACAAATACTCTGCTATCCAGGTACTTCTTTAAATATATGATCTTCCAAGAATACTACAATCTAAGGGAAAAAAACTCTGCAAAAATGAATCCCACAACTATGCATGAAATTCACTATACTCAAACTAACTATCAAAATTCTAGAACTTTGTGCTATTTGAAATTAGCCTGAAACCAAAACCCAAACATTCACACAGCTTCTCAAAACCTGTTTAATAAATAATAGCACATTGTTGTATGCAGTGTTAAAAATAAAGTTTAATACTTTACTACTTAATATAGGTTCATAGTTTCATAGGTGTGTACTAGGCTAATGACCCTGGAGCCTTTACAAGCCTAGCCGATAGGATTACCCTGGCATCATGTCACCTGACCTTAGTTCCCAGTGCCTCTGTTGAGTAAAGCCACTGGAGTGATCCCTGGAGTGAATTTTCTATTTCCCATCCACTCATGAAGAGGTCCAGTGAGATGCTCTGCTTGACATGTATGGCAAGTCTATTCCATAGCATGCGCAGTCTCTGGGTTATGAACCTGTCCCTCTAGCATGTTTTGTTGATTGCAGTAATGAGGTTGAGGTCTCTGGAGCATGTGGTGTGAAGGGATTGGGATTTCTTTAGATGTAACATTACTAACAGAGCTGGGTAAGTCAAGCAGAGATCGCCTCTAAGTAGGCGATATGAGACAGAGAATAGTTGGAGTTTTTTAAGTCTGTCTATATAGCACAAATGTTTAAGGCCTAGGATCCTCTTTGTGAGGTACTTTTGTGGCCTCTCCAGTTGTTGCAGGTGTTTAGTGAGGTACATGCCAAATGGGGCATTGTACTCAATGATTGGCCTAATGAGGGAAGAGTAGAGGGAGACAATGACCACTTTCTTCCTGGATGCAAAACCCTTAGTAATGAGATGTGCCACATAGAAAGACTTTCTGACCACAGTGGAAATGTGGTGGTCAAAAGAGAGGTTGCTGTCAACCTGTGTTCCCAGAATTCTTATAACACCTTCTCTGTTCAGTGGACTACCATCAATGTAGTAATTCATGGGAACTGGGTTTTTCCCAAAGGGGATGATGACACATTTTTTGGCATTGAGCGTAAGGTCATGGTTCTGACACCAGTTGTTGGTCTCAGTGAGGCCTTTCTGTAGGATGTCAACATCACTCGGGGAGTTAATAATAGCTCTCAACTTGCAATTGTCTGTGAACCTTGTCAGCCAGAGTCCCTTCATGCTGGCCTGTACTTCAGAGAAATAAATACCAAACAGGAGAGGACCCAGGACCGAACCCTGTGGGACTCCACTCTTGACAGGTCAGCAATTTGACTTGGAGTCAGCTACTTTCACACTATGGGTTCTACCTGTGAGCCAGTTTGCAACCCACCTAGTGATATAGGGGTTGATGCCTGGCTTAGTGAGTTTTTCTATGATTCCTGAGTGGGGAATGGTATCAAAGGCCTTGGCCAGATTAAAGTAGGCTGTATGAACCACCTTGCCTTCATCAACAGCACTGGCGACTGACTCAAAGAAGTTGACCAAGTTGAGCAGGCATGGTCTACCCTTCGCAAAACCAAACTGTGTGGGATACAGAGTTTGGAGATTCCCTATATTCTTGTTTATTAGGTCCATGGTGATGCGTTCCATAGCTTTGCATATCAGACTCATCAGGCTAATGGGGCGATAGTTTCCAGGGTCTGTAGACGCTCTTCCTTTGTAGAGAGGGATGACTGTAGCAGTGCACCATTCAGTAGGGACAAAGCCTGAGGTGAGGCTGTGATTCAACAGGGCACACAGGTGAGTTACCAGTTCACTCTGTAGTTCATGTAGAACACAGCCAGGGATATTGTCAGGTCCCATAGAAGCTATAATGTTAAGTTGTCCATCTCGCCTTCGTTCTTGCTGTTTAGGTTCAGAGCTGATCCTCGGCTCCGACACGGCCATCTTCTACAGCGCAAGAGCTGTTTACTGGCTTGAGGCTACCCCTTATCCCAGAATGCCCAGCATCAGCCAGCCAGATCTCGTTTGCCGTTTCAGCTGCGAGGTTGCTTTGTTACTGGCTCAGGCTTAGTATAGTTTTTTCTGTTATTATAATTTTTGTTTATTCTTAAAAATTTGTCAAGTTTTTTATCAAGTTTTTGTCTAGATATATTACTTTATCCCTTATCGCTTTCTTGTGTGTTGTAGCTTTGTTGGCCATCGCTCCATAACTTGCAGGCCTTCTGTTTCCCCTGAACTCGTTTAAATTAGAGTTCCTCCCCCCTTAGGACAGCCATTTAAATTAGAGGCTCTCCTTTCTGTTCCTTAACTGTAAAATAAAAAAAAAAAAGAAAAGAAAAAACAGTTTGTTTCTTAGTTTTGTAGTATAGCATTTTCTTATTGTTGTTGTGGTTGTTGTTAGGAAAATGTCTAAAGATACCAAGGTATCTGGCTTCAAAAAGTGTGACTCATGCTGTCAGAAAACATCTCTGACAGATGGGCACACTAGTTGTGTATATTGTTTAGGCACTGTTCACCTGCAGGTCTCCTGTTCTATCTGTCACGCTTTTAGTCCAAGGGTCCTGCAGGAGCGCAAAAACAAGTTAATCCTTCGGGGATTATTGAAGCCTCAGGATTCTCTGGCTAAAAGTACTCAGCAAGCAAAATCCCCTAAGTCTGTCAAGCCGTCGGCTCTACCTTCGGAGCCGACTCCTTTACTTGACCAACCAAGTATGTCGGTGCCGGCTGGCACCGACAAGGCAACTCGTCTGTCGGCTCCATCTGCTATTTCGGAGCCGTCTCGGAGCCATAAGAGACTGAGGTCTCTGTCCTTGGAGTCCATCCACTCGGCACCTCAGTCACCCTTGTTACAGAGTAAATGTAGCCATCATTCTTCCCAATCCTCTCAATCCTCTAGATTATCGGATCATGATGTGGAGAGAGTAGTAAGTAGGTTGCTTAAGTCACAGACAATGGCAAAATTACTGCCCAGCCCACCTCAACAGGTATCGGCTCCAACTGCCTCTATTTCCGTTCCTCCTCCGACTACATTTAGCTCGGAGCCAGAGACAATGGATCCACAGGTAGTAGAACCGTCAGTGCCGATCATCATCTCTCCTTCGGTTCTGACGTCGGCTCCGATTACCTTGATTGTACCTTCTATAGAGGGATCTGGGTGCCGGGGCTCTCTCGTCGGCTCTGAGAGGGGGAGTGGCATTGGACCCTTGTCCGACCCCGTTCTCCCCCTCGGAGCTTCAGCGCAGGTGAGCTCGGCTCCCACATCGGCCTCTGAGCCATCACCCTTGATGCGGAGAAGGACTCCTGTTTCTTCTGAGCCGGAGCTTTCTCTGCCTAGAGGTTGGGACGCCTTTGAGGTCATGCGGAGTGTGCTGTCCCCCGAAACAGCTCTACTGCCAGCTCCATCGGCTCCTCCCCCTGTGGTGTCTGTTCCAACCTCTACTGCTCCTCCAGACCCCAAGCGTAGGGAACCTATGCCCCAGGACACCCCATTGGGTGATCCCTCTTCTTCTGAAGCCTCCCCTGATCACTCAGAAGAGCCTCCCCGGAAGAAGAAATGCAAGAGGAAGCACATAGACTCCCCTGAGTCTGTCACCTCCGATACAGACATGGATGAATCAGAAGGGTCCCCAAGGCCCCCCTCTGAAGATGCTTCCAACATCCTTGAAAGGCTTAGACAGAGGAGGGACTGGACTTCCCTAGCCCCTACCAAGGATGAGTCTATATACCTGGATGCATTCAGTTCCCGACCTTCCACCTCCTGGGTATCTCCTCCTTTCGATCCACTCATGTCTGTAGTGGCTTGAAAGGCTTGGTCAGCTCCAGATTCTGTGGAACCTACTCCAAGGAGACAAAACAAATGTATTACAGCCCCCCAGGACAAACAATTCCTCTCCAAAGGTGTGTCTGTTGATGACATGGTGGTAGCAGCAGCCACCAAGAAAGAGTTAGCAGAAACCTCTTCATCTGTTCATCCTCCAAACAAAGAGTCTCGGATGATGAACAGATATGGAAAGCAAATGTTTGCTTCAGTGACCTTTTCAATGAGATCCCTGAACTATCTATACCATTTTACACATCTTCAAAGGGATCTCCTGAAAGAGCTTGGAGAGACCCTTCAAGATCCTACAGCTGAGGGAGTACCAGCCAAATTAACTTCTCAGCTTGTGACTCTTAATTCCATAGTCAACTCCTCCATGAGGCTGATTTCCTATGCAGCCGATGGAGTGAGCAGAGTCGCAGGGACAGGTGTGGCTCTCAGGAGACATGCTTGGATGTGGCTGTGTCAGTTTGTGGAACCCTTTCGAGTGTCCTTCACCAATACTCCCTTTGATGGCTCCTTTCTCTTTGGGCCTCAGGTGAAAGACATGTTGACCAGGTGTGAGCAGGAAGGCAAGACGCTCTCTGCCGTGGGAGTCCATTTTTCCACCCCTTCCAGACCTTATCCCAAGGGTCAGAAGAGCGGAAAGATGTGGTTCTGAAAATCCCATGGACCCTTGCCTGACACACATGGTGATTTTTCCACCAGGGGTAGTGGGGGAAACAACAATAACAGATGCCGCCCTCATGGCAGAGGGGGACCGCAAAACCAGAGTGACAGAGAAACCTTCTCTGCCAAGCCCTTCCAGCATCCCTGAAGGGTTGCCCGACTGCTCACCTCTGGAGGCAGTTGGGGGAAGACTTTCGCTGTATCCAAAAGCCTGGCAAAATATAACAAGAGACAGATGGGTACTATCCATTATGTCCGGAGGTTACAAAATTCCCTTCCATCAATCCCCCATAGAATCAAAAAAGCCCATCCCAGATGTCCCACCCAATCTAAGGGATCAAGCAGTTGCAGAAGTTTCAAGACTGCTAGAAAAAAGAGCCATTCAAGAAGTCCCCGCAGACCAACTAGGATCCAGAACTTACTCAAGATTCTTTTTAGTACCAAAAAAGACAGGGGACTGGAGACCAATACTGGATCTCAGCAGATTGAACAAATCTGTACAAAAAGACAAGTTCCGGATGGTGACACTGCAGTCCATCTTCCCTTTTCTGGGTCAGGACAATTGGATGTGCTCGATAGATCTTCAGGACGCGTACTACCATATCAAGATGGACAGACGCTCCAGGAGATTTCTTCGCTTCCGGGTAGGGGCCAGTCATTACCAGTTCAGAGCTCTGCCCTTTGGTCTCACCTCAGCCCCCAGGGTGTTCACCAAGTGTATAGCAGTAGTCATGGCTCACCTGAGGCATCAAGGATTCCAGGTGTTTCCCTATCTAGACGACTGGCTCCTGACTTCTACCACCAGGCATCAACTCTTAGAGGCATGGGATTATACAATCACATCATGCACTCAACTAGGCATCACAGTAAATTTCAAAAAATCTGCCTTGTTGCCCTGTCAGTCTATCACATACATAGGAGCAGAATTAAACACAAAAGAAATGTTTACAAGATTACCACAGGAAAGAGTTTCCACTATTCGTCAACAAGTGCTAATTCTAATGCAGAGCAAAAGGATTCAAGTCAGATATGTCCTCCAAGCTCTAGGCTCCATGGCAGCTGCCATTCTTCTTGTCCCATTAGCATGTTTCCACATGATAATCCTTCAGTGGCTTCTTTTCACACAGTGGTCTTTCCAGGAGCTACCCATGTCTCACATGATCTGATCACAGAAACATGCAAAAGGCACCTTTCTTGGTGGATGATCTCCCCACTAGTAATTCAGGGCAGACCTTTCATACAACCCCCTCCTGTAGCCACAGTGACCACGGACACCTCCCTAATAGGGTGGGGGAGCATTATCTAGGCAGGAGAATCCAAGGCACTTGGCAACCACGCGAGTACCATCTGCATAACAATGTCCTAGAAATGAGAGCAGTGTTCCTAGCATTGCAAGCCCTTCAAGACTCTCTTCCTTCCAGGACTACTGCAATCCAAACGGACAACATGTCAGTGGTGTGGTACATCAACAAACAGGGCGGGACCAGGTCGAGAAGCACTCAGACTGTGGCAATGGGAGATTTCCTCCCAATGTTTTCTGATAGCAATGCACATCCCTGGGAAATCCAACGTCATAGCGGACAGGCTCAGCAGAGCTATCCTCATGCCTCATGAGTGGTCTCTGAATCAGGAAGTTGCGGATCTTATCTTCCGCAAATGGGGACAGCCTTGCTGTGACCTATTTGCCACTCCTGTCAACAACAAATGCAGCAGCTACTTCTCCCTACCTCCTCTTCCAGGTCATATACCCAGAGATGCTCTAGTCCACGATTGGCCTCAGGGACTCCTTTACGCTTTTCCCCCTTTACCCCTAACACCAAGACTCATACAGAAAGCAAAATCATTGGGTTGCAAAATGATCCTCATTGCCCCATATTGGCCTCGACAGATATGGTTCCCGTTCCTGCACCTCCACCTTCTGGATCAACCGTGGATTCTGGACCCAGTTCCAGATCTTCTGATTCATCAATCAGGTGGGTTGCACCAGTCCCTTCAAACTCTCCAGCTCACAGCTTGGTTACTCTACTTCCAACCTTAGCCAGGCTTTCCAGTATCTCCCCAGCAGTCCGTGATATTATTGTTTCCTCACATAAGTCTACTACGAGGAAAACGTATGCTAGTAAATGGAAACAGTTTTCTTACTGGGCAGAATCTAGAAATTTGGATCCTTTCTCAGCCCCAGTCCATGAAATTATTGAATTTCTAGCAGAACTCTTTCAGTCTGGTGTGGCTTCCACTACCATTAGAGTACAGTTAGCTGCCATATCTAATTTTCATATCAGTATGTTTAATTCTAGCATAATGTCTCATAAGCTCTGCAAGGCCTTTATGAGAGGAACATCTCTTCTTTAGACCCCCAGTTAGAGATCCTCCTTCTCTTTGGGATCTCAATTTAGTTTTAGCTTCCTTAATTTTGCCTCTCTTTGAACCGGTAGCATCATGTTCCTTAAAATTTCTTTCTTGGAAGACACTTTTTCTGGTTGCTATCACTTCAGCTGGACGTGTCTCAGAACTTCAAGCACTATGTGTTCGTCCTCCTTACCTGGTGTTTCACAAGGACAGAGTTTCTCTGAGGACCAGTCCATCCTTTATTCCTAAAGTCTGCTCAGAGAACAATTTAAATCAATCCATAGATCTCTCAGTTTTCTTTCCCAATCACAGCAACAAGGCAGAATACAAGCTCCACCAATTGGATGTGCACAGACAATTGTGTTTTTACCTCCATAGAACTAAGGAACTAAGAAAGTCAGACCAGTTATTTCTTTCTTAAGCTTTCAACAAACAAGGCCTTCCAGTTTCTAAGGTGACCTTATCCAGATGGTTATCTGATACTATTGCCTTTATTTATCAGTTACAAAATAAAGAGCTACCAGCTAAACCAAAAGGTCATTCTACTAGAGCATTAGCCACCTCTGTAGCCTTTCAGTCTAGGTTGCCCTTAGACTCAATCTGTGCAGCTGCCATTTGGGCAAACCCTCACACTTTTATCTCTCATTACAAGGTGGATATGGTCTCCCGGAGTAGAGCTTCCTTTGGTTCTACTGTTCTGAAGAGTCTGTTCCAATGAGCCACCCGGGATTTTAGGTGCTAGGGATGCTGTCCCAAACAGCAAGAATGAAGGTGAGATGGACAACTTAACACAAAGAAGTTATGTACCTACCATAACGTTCCATGTTAGTTGTCTTCATCTCGCCTTCCTTCTTGCGTCCCTCCCTCCTTCCCCCTTCCTAGAGGATTGAGAGAAGGTCCTTTTTGTTTTCACTGGCTAAGTATCTTTTATTACTTCACTTGCCAGGTAATTTATGACTCTTTCCTTGTTTAGGTGTATTGGACAACCAGTTTTTAGGTAACTAGTTATTCTACATATGTCTAGTGTGCGCTATCACAAATGAGATCTGGGTAGCTGATGCTGGGCATTCTGGGATAAAGGGTAGCCTCGAGCCAGTAAACAGCTCTCGAGCTATAGAAGATGGCCGAGTTGGAGCAGAGGATCGGCTCCAAACCCAAACAGCAAGAAGGAAGGCGAGATGAAGACAACTAACATTGAACGTTATGGTAGGTACATAACTTCTTTTTCTTGTCCTTGGACAGTGCTGTTTTAACCTGTGCAGCAGTAATACTGGGTGTCTGGCAATCTACTGGTATTGTGACTGGTCCCTTGGGGAGGAGACGGGTAAAGTTGGCACTGACTCTGTCGACCAGTATATTGGCAATATCTGTTAGATCAGTATAAGATATACCATTGTGCAGTAGCTCAAAGCAAATCAGGGTATTGCCATGGAAGTTCTTTACATAACTAAAGAAGGCCTTGTGGTTTTCTTTACTATCTACTGCAATTCTGTTTTCATAGCTAGCTTTAGAGGGTTTGATGAGGGCTCTCAACTTTTTTTTGAGGCTGATTAGGGAGTTTTTCCAGTCGTGGGACTTCATCTTATTCCGCATCAGTTTCCTCCTTCTGTTGTAGAGTTTGTTTATAGCAGGGGACCACCAGATTGGCTTCCTGTTTTTGGAGGAGAGTGTTTTGATTCTGTTCGGTATGGCGAGTTCCATGCATTTGTGTACGTGTTCATACAGTGCATTGGTGTATGATTCAACGGTCATGCAACTGATCTCCATTTGCATGTGTGCCGTGAAGTTAGCCACCTCTGTTTTTAGAAGCCCAAAGTTAGCTTTGGAGAAGTTTTTCATGGTGGTTACCTTTGGGGGGGGGGGTGAGTGGGTGGGAGGGATGGGGATTTCCAAGGTGATTAGTTTGTGGTTGGATCTAACCAGGGAGGAGTTGACTATTGGTGTAGAGAAACGCTCGCCCATATTACTAATGACCAGGTCAAGGATGTTGCTACCTCTAGTGGGGGTAAGAACGAGATGGTCAGCTGGTCCAGGGCATTGGAATTAATGAATTCCAGGAAATGCTGGGTAAGTATATTGGTACATGAGCAGTTTTCCCAGTTAATGGAGGGGTAGTTGAAGTCGCGCAATATGAGAGTGTTATGTTGGACCCTAATATTCTCTGGTATGCTTAGGAACATGGAGTATGAGTCTTGGGACATGGTTGGTGACCGAAACTCATACAAAAATGTAGTTGAGAGTTTAACAGCCAGTTTGTGTCTTGAATTTATTGATTTAATCAAACATGCAAAGTTCCAAAAATACATGACTGCCTCTTTCAAGTCTGTCAGTTTTATCACCTGTAATGTAACTTTAATGGTCTGAGAAGTAAGCAACCAGTGCATGTATGAAAATGCATTGATGTGTGATAGTGAATTTATAAAACTAGAAGATAATAGCACAAGATGAAATTAACCACGGTGTTTGCTTAGAAAGCACTTGGTAACATTAGCCAGTGTGTTTTGGATACTCAAACATCTCTTTGTTAGTAAACAATTTATTGGAACCAACAGATCTATTAATAGTACTATCTGTAATTTGTATATGACAGTGGATTGTAAAGGTATAAGAGAAATTGTTCAGAAAAACTGGAAGATTGTGGAGGGTAACAGTGACTTACCTAACGTCTTAGGCTCTAGACTCAATTTTGTGTATAGAAATACAAACTGTCTTAAAAATGTTCTTGAAAGAAGGAGTAGTAAGGCAAACAAGTGCATTGGGAGTGTCAGAATGGGGATGTTTAAATGTGACCATTGTAATTTTTGTAGGTTTATTTCAGAAGGACTATACATTACCCTATCACACCTGGAACACACTATACAAATACCTGGTCATTTTTCTTGTGGAAGTAGGGGAGTAGTGCACATCGGGTTATGCAGTGGCTGTAATTCATATTACGTGGGGATGACCATTCGTACTTTAAAACAGCGTATTAGAGAACACGTATATAGTATTAAAAGCAAAAATTTAAATAATGCTTTATACAAACACACTATAGAGTGTACAAAATATAAAAAAATGTATTTTCTATTTTAGAGGAAGTGCCTGTTGATCCTAGAGGTGGTGATTATAAGAATATTGTGGAACAAAAAGAAACTGCTTGGCAGATTAGATTAGGGGCTGATAAAAAGCCTGGTCTAAATGATGCAATTAACATCAAATGTTTTCTTAAATATAGGAAACTCACTATTAGGAAGTTTTAATTTATTTTCTGTGGTTCCCTGACAGTTTTATTTCCCAGTGCAGGCTGCTTTAAACATTTCAAGCGTGCTTTTAATTGATTAATTGCTTTGGATTTTTTATTGGCTCACACAGTTTTAAACTAGGTATATTATTGTGGTTGCTTTGACTTGTTTTTATTGTTTGTTCTCAAGAAGTCCTATTATGACAAAAGCATGGAATAAAGTTTTTATACACTAAGCTACCTGCTTTCCAGTCTTCATTGACCATCACTACCACTGTCTGGTGTTTCTTGGTGTGTATTTGGACCTTGGTTACACGCTTTATCAGTTTTGACATTAACCAGTGTTTTTAAGAAGAGTCTGTTTATAGATGATGATTAGTCTGCATGTCCAACCTAGGTTAGACTTGCAATTATTTTTTAGACTGAGATAGTGGAACATCTAAGAAAGGTTTTTAAGAAGGATTACTTTAGATATGGTAAAACGTATATAGTTTTTGTATTGTAATCATATAGTTGAAAGAACTTCAGATAAGCATCCCACAATACTGATGTTAAATAAAAGTGAGTCCTTAAGTGTTAATATATTGAATGGGTGTGGGGGTCTGAGAAATTAATGGGTAGTTGGATGAATGTATGAAAAAAATAGAACAGATGAAATGTTTACTTTCTGTTTTTAATTGTTTTTATTTTATTAAAGTGCATATTAACAGTTGTGGTGGCTTTGCTGTTTTTTATTTTCTTCATTTAGTTGGATGAATGTGTTTGACTATTAATATTTTTACATCATTGTTTTCCTAAGTATGTTTGCAACTTTCCTAAATATATCTATGAAGATAAAGGTGACCGTTGGATATATTTCAGGATAACAGTATAGGTTTAATGATTAGACTTACATAAAGCAATAGAAATCTGGAGGCCAATATGGCACACATTACACTGAATGTATTAAATAAAAGTGAAATGAGACAATGCATCGTTGTGAGCACCAGTTGTGCTTAGAGTGCTTTACTGACCATTAAGTGGTAAGGAAACTGACATTTTCCTGTTAAAGGCATGTTTCCTCCTATCCAGTCAGAGTGCTTATGGGAGGTGAGAGTGATCACATGGTTGTGCAGGTCTATAAATATGTTGGATTACATAAACTATGCAGAATGAGTAAGTAAAGAATTAGAGGTTTGTATGGACAAAGCTATGGAACAGGAGAGCAATAAAAAACAGGATGATTGCTGGAGAAAAGTATTGTCAGACTGTAGTATCTTTTAAAGTATACGGTAAATAAAGTGAAAGAATAATAGCGAATAAGTAGATTGGAGCATAATATGGAAGTTAAAATGAAAAGAAGACTGCTTGGTGGGAGAAAATAAAATGGGTTTCACTTTGTATGTCATAAGGAACTATCATGGATAAAAGTTTACCTGTTTGTTGACTAATTATATTTTCAAAAGAAGGACAGAAGTGTGTGATGATAAATAAGAGGTGGAAATGACAGTTTTATATTAGATGAAAAGTATAATAGGAGCAATGGATTAAGGGTCAAATAGATACACGGGTGTCTAATTTCTTTTACTGGATATT